>NW_017308276.1:154935-157336 GCF_000935625.1 Nanorana parkeri | reverse complement strand
AGAGAGAGAGAGAGACAAGGAGAGAGAGAGAGAGAAGGAGAAAGAGAGAGAGAAGGAGAAAGAGAGAGAGAAGGAGAGAGAGAGAGAGAGAGAGAGAGAGAAAATAATTTAGCTGTGCTATGTGAACCACCATCAGGAGATCTCTCCTTCTCTCATTAGGCCTGTAGAAATTCTGCAGCTGCTAAGTGACGATAGAGAATACTCATCCTGTCCGTTAAAGAAGAACTCTGCAGGGCATTTCAGGGTCATTTTAAAGAGAGGCTGTCACATTGCAACGTCAGCCGTTAATATTATTATATGCTCGTGAGAGCTTACAATCTAGTAGGAGGGGCAAGTGATACAAAAGGTAATAATTGTTTAGATTAAGTTATTATTATAATTCCAACAAACATACTGTTATGCATGCACAGCTGCTTACGTGGGGGCATAAAGGAATAATTTGACCTAAAAGGTCCTGGTCCCTCCTACTAATGCGGTATAACCTCTGCTTAAACCTTTTGTTTAATGTGCTAATTCTCAATTCACATCGGTCTCTTCCTACAGGAGCTTATTATAACTTATATAGCTCTGACACTCCAATGTCCCCCCCACAGTCACATCAGTCTCTGTACAGAGGAGCTTACACTCTAATGTCCCCTCCCCCACAGTCACATCAGTCTCTGTACAGAGGAGCTTACACTCTAATGTCCCCCCACAGTCACATCAGTCTCTGTACAGAGCAGCTTACACTCTAATGTCCCCCCACAGTCACACACTATTATTATACATGTATATAGCTCTGACATATACTGCAGTGCTGTACAGAGAACACTGAGCCAGTCACAACAATCTCTGCTTAACCTCAGCAATATTAGAGCCATGTCTTATGTTTACCTGGCTACAACAGGGTTAATTTTTGTTTAAAAGGCCTTTTGTCCCCAAATTTGAAAAACATTTCTTGTGGGAATAGAGATGAGATTGATGTTGCTGTAGTGCTTTTCACCACGACCTAAATAAGAACCCCTCAGAGCATCTCAACTCAATGTGTTCTGGTGACAGGCCGCCGCCAATGAAAACGAGGCCTTTAATGTGAACGTTAGCTGTGTACGTGGACAATTTATCAGGGAGCTAACTTGCAAAATACAGCCGGGGGGGCAGAGAACAGGTATAAGCACTGGAGAGATACATTATTCAAAAATATTATATGGAAGCTCCGCTCAGTGCTGTATAACATCTAAACTGGTCAGGTAACCCCCACGCATTTTCTAAAAAATAAAATAAAAAAAAGAATTCTTTAGAAGAAGAAGAAAAAAAAACAAAAACAAAAACCTATTTTTTGGCCCTCATAACCCTAAGATTTAAATATATGTACAGTTACATACCTAATACTAGCATAAGTGCAGCATTTTAGGGTGTTGGACTACAATCTCAGGTTTACTGTACTAATTTGTATTGAGATTGTAGTTCATCCCGGGAATGAGCTTGGAGCGGTGACTACTTTACAACACACACAGGGACCATGGGGGACAGACGTAGTCACCCTCCAGAAGGAAGGACAGTGTCAGAGATGATTGGAGGATCTACAGCCGAGTGATACACAAATAAGAGACATTTCTGTTCAGAGTTCAGGGACCCGAATGGATTTGTTAAAGGAGAACTATGAGGAGTGCTTTTCACTACCCTCATAGTTCTAGCCGACCTGTGACAATGAGACTGTCACAGGTCGGCTCAGTAGATCGGGAGGTGAGCGAACACATACCGGCGTTCGCTCACCTCTCGATCCTGTCACGGCTCTCTGCGGTGACAGGGGAGGGGCTGGATTCCCCCCTCCCCGCTCCGATCCTCCAGTGCTGACTGGCGGAACGGACGGGGGAGGGGGCGGGTACAGCTGGCTCTGCCTCTAGATAGGCAGAGCCAGCTGTCAGTCACGCAGCTGGGTGGATCCAGACATAATTGTTGGGATCCGCTTCAGTTGCGGCGTCTCAGTATACCGCGAGCTGTAGCGGTATACTGAGCTTAGGGTGACGGGAGGACGCTAGTTTGTGTCCTCCCGTTACCCTAAGGAGAACTATGGGGGAAGAGCCCTAACCCCATAGTTCTCCTTTAAGATTGAACTCCTGAGTTTAGTGTCACTGTTCACACCATGCATCAAAACCGTGTGGCGCACTGGCAGTGCCATTACTTATTATATGACAGCCCCCTGGCCATTTGTATATAAGTGCAGCCGGATGCAAACAGTTAAAAATATAACAATACTATTTATCCCAACTGTAAGTGGTGCTGTGCTACTTTTATATGCACACATTCCGAGTGGATATAATGTTTATAAATCCGATTACATAGTTACATAGATTATTTGTTAATTGTACCCCAAACGCGCCTGGCAAAATGCTCATTTTTTTTTTTTTCCCTACAGGTCAAA
>NW_017308276.1:146047-154837 GCF_000935625.1 Nanorana parkeri | reverse complement strand
GCTTAAAAAAGTAAACAGCCCTTTCCATTTTTAGGAGAACATTTATTTAGTGAGCACAGATCTCTCTGCGAGGGGGGTGAATACTTTTGATAAGAACGGTACGTCTTGGTAGGGTGTGTCGTCTGGGAGAGAGGCAGCAGCACACTACACTGCAAGAGACTACCACAGCCTCTAATCGAACAACGTTTGCTGCTGTTGCTTCTCGCCTGACGGCCACAGTGTGCCTCTCCGACGCAACCCCTCTGCTTGCTTGTATGTGGCAGCCCATGCCCGATAGAATCAACCTTGGTCTGGGTCTGGGGCAGTTGCTTTCCTCTCGTTGTGCTCCCGTGTCTTTGATCAATTAATCGCGAAGATATTTATACGATATATATTTTCCTTTACTTCTTTCCCCTGAAGAAGCCCTGGTTGGGCGAAACATGTTGGGATTTACAGGAGCATCCATACAACTTTGTAAGAAAAAAAAAAGCAACCGCACATTTCAGAACCGTCATCAGACGGTGAATGCACCCGCATATGTTTTTTTTATTATTTTCTGTTTGTTTTTCCCTATCTTTTAAAATAATGTTTAAAATTATATTGCAATACATGTTTTTCTAAGATTTTATCTCTGAGGTCCTGGAATTGTTTCTTAAAAGCCCCTTTTCTCTTCTCCCTTTGGGTATTTGCACACCGCACTGTGGAAACATCCTTTTTCTTTTATACGTCTTGGTAGGGTGTTGATCGTGTCTGTTGCTTGCTGAGCGCCATATTGAGGTGGGTTACAGCAGGTTGGGAAATGTCGGCTCCTTCGGCACCCGGACAAACCAGTCTGGTCACTTCTGGAGAAGACGGAAAGCCTTATTACAAGCAGGAATTTGTAGCTAAAGGCGAGTCCGTAGGGAATGATTCCCTTCCCATCTGCTCCGGTTCAGGGTCAGAGGGGAAAACAAAAGGCGAGGTGCCCTAACCATCTAGGGCTGTAATTAGATGACAATCAACCATCAGGGGACTAATTAATTCAATTGGCAGGTAGATGGAAAATTAAGCAATAAGACATTGGTGGGACTCGGTAGCACGCTGCATCTGCACCTGTCAGTGACGTGTGCGGTCTTATGAATTTTAGCACATGAGAGAGGACAGTCCCCTTTGCCTGTGCGTTCCGCAATGCAGTGACACCATTAACCCTCTCCATCTGACTACTGTCACCGGGACAGATGTGTTGGGATAACCAAAATTTTTTAAGGAAAACGGAATAGAGGGGGGGGGGGGGGGGGGAATCTTGTTAGTGCACAAATTACCCCCTTTTGTAGAAATGTCCTCTCACTTCCTGTTGTGTTCCTGGGACAGGAAGTGGACTGAAAGCTCCCCCAAGGAGACACATTCAGCAAATGTTGTATTTAAATACGCTTGAAGGCCTTCTTGCACTGAGAGCAGTGTCGGGCATTCAGCAGTTGCTTGAAACACCGGCAACATGTTTTGACACCAGCAGTTGCACTGTTTTTAAAGGAGAACTATGGGGTCAGGGCTTTTCCCCATAGTTCTCCTTAGGGTAACGGGAGGACACAAACTAGCGTCCTCCCGTCATCCTGTTACGGCAGAGAGCCGTGACAAGATCGAGAAGTGAGCGAACCCGGTATGTGTTCGCTCACCTCCCGATCTACTGAGCCGACCTGTGACAGTCTCATTGTCACAGGTCGGCTAGAACTATGAGGTGAGAGAAAAGCACTCGCCTCATAGTTCTCCTTTAAATATGACTGCTCGCACACAAATATCCAATTAGTGATGTTATGAAAATCTCCTCCATTCAGCACTTTGCCGGCATCATTGTTTTCACCCAACCTCAGAAAACACTTGCAGAAAAGTTCATTTACAAGCACTTGTTCCTAACATGCTGGCATATGTTCACTTTTTTTTATATTAGAAAATACAAACATGTTGCAAATAATATAATATTATAAAACACATACAAGAGCAACAAAGTATCACATCCTGGAGCCCTACGTTTATTTACAGGTTTCCCAACATTTAGGCTCCATTCACACTGAGCGGTAGCGTTTTCCGCACAGAATGAAACCATGCAAACTTTAACATACGCGCGGATTTTGCATGTTCGCAGCTATTACTACAGCCGGAACGTGCAGAAGAATCCTCCCCAAAAAAAATCATACTTAGGGTTAGGGTTGGCCCGTACAGACACGTGCGGCGTGCATTGGGTGGAATATTGGGGTTTCAGGGGGGGAGCATGGTACCTCTGTCCGGTGTTCTGCCCAGCTCACAATATAGGAAAAGGAATCACCAGCCCTCAGTAGAATAATCCAACATGTCCATTTATTGGACATAGACGTCACACAATCACAAGAGCCAACGTTTCGAGACCACGCAGGGGCTCTTCATCAGGGCATAAAGAGTGACCACTCTTTATGCCCTGATGGAGTGACCACTCTTTATGCCCTGATGGAGTGACCACTCTTTATGCCCTGATGAAGTGGCCACTCTTTATGCCCTGATGAAGTGGCCACTCTTTATGCCTTGATGAAGTGGCCACTCTTTATGCCCTGATGGAGTGACCACTCTTTATGCCCTGATGAAGTGACCACTCTTTATGCCCTGATGAAGTGACCACTCTTTATGCCCTGATGAAGTGGCCACTCTTTATGCCCTGATGAAGTGGCCACTCTTTATGCCCTGATGAAGTGGCCACTTTTTATGCCCTGATGAAGTAGCCACTTTTTATGCCCTGATGAAGTAGCCACTCTTTATGCCCTTATGAAGTGGCCACTCTTTATGCCCTGATGAAGTGGCCACTCTTTATGCCCTGATGAAGTGGTCACTCGTTATGCCCTGATGAAGTGGTCACTCGTTATGCCCTGATGAAGTGGTCACTCGTTATGCCCTGATGAAGTGGTCACTCGTTATGCCCTGATGAAGTGGTCACTCGTTATGCCCTGATGAAGTGGTCACTCGTTATGCCCTGATGAAGTGGTCACTCGTTATGCCCTGATGAAGTGGTCACTCGTTATGCCCTGATGAAGTGGTCACTCGTTATGCCCTGATGAAGTGGTCACTCGTTATGCCCTGATGAAGTGGTCACTCGTTATGCCCTGATGAAGTGGTCACTCGTTATGCCCTGATGAAGTGGTCACTCGTTATGCCCTGATGAAGTGGTCACTCGTTATGCCCTGATGAAGTGGTCACTCGTTATGCCCTGATGAAGTGGTCACTCGTTATGCCCTGATGAAGTGGTCACTCGTTATGCCCTGATGAAGTGGTCACTCGTTATGCCCTGATGAAGTGGTCACTCGTTATGCCCTGATGAAGTGGTCACTCGTTATGCCCTGATGAAGTGGTCACTCGTTATGCCCTGATGAAGTGGTCACTCGTTATGCCCTGATGAAGTGGTCACTCGTTATGCCCTGATGAAGTGGTCACTCGTTATGCCCTGATGAAGTGGTCACTCGTTATGCCCTGATGAAGTGGTCACTCGTTATGCCCTGATGAAGTGGTCACTCGTTATGCCCTGATGAAGTGGTCACTCGTTATGCCCTGATGAAGTGGTCACTCGTTATGCCCTGATGAAGTGGTCACTCGTTATGCCCTGATGAAGTGGTCACTCGTTATGCCCTGATGAAGTGGCCACTCTTTATGCCCTGATGAAGAGCCCCTGCATGGTCTCGAAACGTTGGCTCTTGTGATTGTGTGACATCTATGTCCAATAAAAGGACATGTTGGATTATTCTACTGAGTTCTGGTGATTCCTTTTCCTATATTGTGTCTGCACGGTGCCATCCGTGTTCATCACTACAAGCACCATTGTCTTCATAGGCCTTGATTGCTGCAAGGTGTGCAGAGGATTTCCCCTTCTGCCCAGCTCACAGACATCACCGCTTACCAGGAGCTGGGCGGTATGCCAGCCTGAGTCCCACAGGTTGCTAAGAGCTCTTCGCAACCTGGGATGCTCTGGACAGAAAGGCGGTGGTAGGTACATCTGCCGTTCCCCCACGTGACCCAGTGAGACGCCACCTGAGGCTACCACCTCAGGCTGACTCATTGTAGGGACAGTACTGCTTTAGAGTATCGGATCGGAGCACAGGGAGAACTCCTTGCAGATAGCGTCCTGACTGGGATTCAAACTAGGGGTCCCCCTGCAAGCGAGGGAGCTGCATGGCAGAAGAGCTGCCCGACTTTTAAATCCAATCAAATCCTGACCTTATTCTAAGCCCTGTTGAAGGAAGGGGGGCAGTGCTGTTCCCCCTGAAACGCGTTGGCCGTGAATTGTGAACAATTAAAAGGTACTTTTGGACTTTTGCACCTTTTGCTCTGATGGCCCTTGTTGTTACTGGCGTGAACAGGCCTGTAGCACTTAGTGGTCAATCGCCGTCAGTCTGAATGGACCTATCTCAGATAGACATGCCTGCAATTATTTATTACATGCGTTTAATAACGACAGTACAAAACGGTTGAATTTATGAAAAAAATAAATGTTTGCGCGTATTGAAGACGTTATCTTGTGCATTAGAGCCGTACTTCAACCCCCCTCCTCCACTCACACAGATCATATATATAGTATTTGTGGGTGGTTTTATTATTACTTTCCCGCAAAGACCGTTATTCGTGACCAGCTCCATGTATCAGAGCTGCGCTGAGCCGGGATCACAATGAAAGATCTTCGAGTCACCCCCAATGAAATATACGAAGAGTCATAAAATTTGCAGCGCGGCATTTATGGCTGTGATGACCCCCACCCTCCCCCCATTGCTTGAAATAAAATTCACAGCATGACAAGAAAACGATTACAAGCAAATCCCTCAATGTGGAAATTGTTAATATGATTCAGACAAATTCTTGGGGGTCCGCGGCCTTTGCAGAGACCCCCCAAAGGCGGCCGCGCGTAGACGCTGTTCTCCGATCCGTGATGTGATTTATAGTCCGTTCAGATTCTGCACAACAGCTAAATGCCTCTATCACAGGGCTGGAAGATATATGTGTCAGCTGCTTTCATAGGGAATTGATATCACGGACAACCCTGCGTTGTGTTTGGTTCACCGTGCAATGTACTGGGACTGATACACCAATAATAATAAATAAGTCGAACTACAACTATTCTGTGAAAGAAACCTTTGCGTCCGCTCGCCTCTACAGCCTCCAACAAACAGATGATGGAAGGCCATGCACGAATGATCTGATCCACAAACGATCTCCTGCAGGCAATAAGAAGCATTTCCTCAGTCTCCCCTCCCCCAGTGATTAGTCTGCTGCAGGCAGGAGGAAGCATTTCCTCAGTCTCCTCTCCCCCAGTGATTAGTCTGCTGCAGGCAGGAGGAAGCATTTCCTCAGTCTCCCCTCCCCCAGTGATCAGTCTGCTGCAGGCAGGAGGAAGCATTTCCCCAGTCTCCCCTCCCCCAGAGATCAGAATGCAGTATTGTAACTTTGTAGCCAGTCACAAGATGAGAGGCTGCAGCAGGGGCTGGTCTGTGTCAGACATTGTTAACTACAAATTTAACTACAAATCCCAGCATGCTTCTGCCTCTGGGGGTCATGTCTGCAACTGTCAGAGTCTTGAAATGCCTCATGGGAGTTGTAGTTCCACAACAGCTGGATGGCCGGAGTTGCCCACTGCTGTTCTTGGGTTTAGACCCATTTCGGATGATCCACATGCAACTGATTTATACGACTGTGTCATCTCTGAGCCTTTCTCAATCCAGGAAGATGGTGACCCTGGATGAAGCCTGTAAAAAGATGGTGCCGTCTTTCTGGAGACATCCCAATAGCTGCTGAGGGAAAATTCCAAATCTCTGTATAAAAGTACAAGCATGAGCACGTGGGACAGCGAGCATGCACAGAAGTCTCTCCTTGGGGATTGTAAAATCAATTTTGTAACATTGTTGCCGCTTTACCAGAATTAGTTTTTATTCACCAGATATACACCGAGTGGCCAGATTATTATATACACCGAGTGGCCGGATTATTATATACACCGAGTGGCCAGATTATTATATACACTGAGTGGCCGGATTATTATATACACTGAGTGGCCGGATTATTATATACACTGAGTGGCCAGATTATTATATACACCGAGTGGCCGGATTATTATATAAACCGAGTGGCCGGATTATTATATACACTGAGTGGCCGGATTATTATATACACTGAGTGGCCGGATTATTATATACACTGAGTGGCCGGATTATTATATACACCGAGTGGCCGGATTATTATGACCACCTGACGTTTGTAGGCAAATTAGCTATAATTTGGCGCTGAAGTTGCTAGAGGGCCGGACCATTATAAATAGGGAAGCGGGTTGGTTACCACGACAGTAGAAGTGATTGGGAAGATTCGGGGAAACAACGCGATGTAACAGCCTTTGAACGCGGGATGATTGTTGGCGCTCGGAGCCATGGAGCGAGTATCAGCAAAACAGCAGAATTCGTTACATGTTCAGGAGCGGCTCATTGTTAAAGTGTTTAAAGACCGGACTGTCAGCCGAAAATCTGGGTCTGAATGTGCGAATTGTGGCCGTCAGGGACTAGTCAATGTGGGGGCAGAACGGGGGAGGGGCAAGACTGGTACAAGACAACAGAAGGGTGACAGTGCCGTGTCAGATTCCTCGCATCACCTTTCATCATCTCGCGGAGTCACCAGGCGGCCCAACCAAGTACTGATGGGGGGGTCATAATAATCCGGCCACTCAGTGTATTTAACAGCGCTGAAAGAAAAAAGATGATTTACAGCATCTCTGAGAAACTGATTGCTCCATAAAACCGTCAGCGAGGAGATGATCAGCCCCTTGAATGGCTTGCCAATCATCAGACACTTAAGCTGCCCGCCATTAGGCCTCCGATACAAACCTCTCATCATTGGGTTTGTCCGTCTTTGAACAAAACTTGACCTCTGCGGCGACCCCTGTCCTCCAAGCATTACGGGATTTGTTGCTTCCTTGAAGTGACAAAAGACGGCTTATAAAACACCTCTTTTCCTCACATGTCAGCTCACGAGGAGATCTGCAGATTGTCCGCCCTTCCATCATTGCCCTTCCAGGGATGACAAGCTTATCCCCAGTGAGAGCGTCTTTATAAGAGGGCTACAAAATAGTCACTTGTTAAAAAGGAAAAAGAGTTGATGGTGACAACTGAATCATCGGTGACTGAAATTAAAATGCATTGCCACAAACTTTAGTTTAGTTTCAGATAGAGAAGAGAAAAGGTTAACACGCCAGTCACTTCATCTTTTGCTGTCTGTGTGGAAACTTCTCTTCACTTCCTGTCCCAGGGATGCAACCGGGACCGGATTTACCCTGCCTGGCGCCCCAAGGCCAGTTACCGCAATGAGACCCCCCGCGCACCACCCGCCACCAACCGCGTCCGCCACTGTAGAATGCAAACCAGATAGCGGGGTTTGCAGGGTCGGTTTGAATTTTTTTATTGTTTCTTTCTTTTTTTTAAAACTTTTTTATCACTTTTTAATTATTTTTTTTACTTTGTAAATTTTTATTTCTCTTGTCATCTTTTACTTTTTTATCTGATCATTTTTTATTTTCTTAATATTTTCCATATTTTTTCTTATTATTTATTATTTTACTTTATTTTTTAATTATTATTACTTATTAATTTTTTACTTATTTTTTTATGTAATTATTTTTTTTATAAAAAATTTTTTTACACTTAACTTTATTGCTATTGCACAGGAGCTAACAAGCCCATGTGTGATAGCATTTGGAGCTGACAGGTTCTCTTTATTGAACCGGTCACTTCAAATACAGGAGTTCTAGCACAGCGCTGTGCTTGGAACTCCTGTGACAGGTGAGAGGGGAAGATGGCTCTCCCCTCTCACCTGTCACAGGTTTCGGCGACATCACCGAGATCACTTGTAAAGAAACAATCGGCTTCCCCCGTTCTTCATTTAGCCCGCCTTGTCTAAAGCAGGGCTAAATGTAGAAAACAAATTACCGCCCGGCGCCCGGAACACGGGTGACTTCAAACGTGTGCCGCCCCTCTTCTCCGTGCCGCCCCGAGGCCGGGCCTCGGTGGCCTTGCCGGGAATCCGGTCCTGGATGCAGCAGTAAGTTAGAAGAGTCCTGCCAGAGTGAGGGGAATCCCCCTCTTAGACAGGTGTCCCCTGGGGGGTGTAAAGGGGATATGGATGTTGCAGGGTGCACATTATGGGGGCTGCTGGCAGCTGAAGGTGAAGGTTGCCTTATTAGACCTCATTCACACAGGAATCGGCCCCTATGTACAGCTCCGTGCTGTGTGCACGGACGTACCAAACAGCTCCTGGGAAGGACAAGTGCTGCGTGCATATAAATATTGGTACTCCTACTCGATACTGAAAACCCAGTGTCGGTGCATCCCTAGTATATACTATATATATTTTGAACAGGTAACCGGTTGGTAACCATTCAATGCTGAATGGCTGGGAGGGCTTCTCCGGCCAATCAGCATCGAGTCAGCCAAATTGCATGGTGCCGGCTTCCCAGGCAATCAAGAAGCCAGGTAATGGGTACCAACATATAAATATTGGTACTCCTGCTCTATACCGAAAATCCAGTATCGGTGCATCCCTAGTATATACTATATATCATATTTTGAACAGGTAAACGGTGGTAACCATTCGATGCTGAATGGCTGGGAGGGCTTCTCCGGCCAATCAGCATCGAGTCAGCCAAATTGCATGGTGCCGGCTTCCCAGGCAATCAAGAAGCCAGGTAATGGGTACCAACATATAAATATTGGTACTCCTGCTCTATACCGAAAATCCAGTATCGGTGCATCCCTAGTATATACTATATATCATATTTTGAACAGGTAA
>NW_017308276.1:142834-145633 GCF_000935625.1 Nanorana parkeri | reverse complement strand
TTTAATTATTATTACTTATTAATTTTTTACTTATTTTTTTATGTAATTATTTTTTTTATAAAAAATTTTTTTACACTTAACTTTATTGCTATTGCACAGGAGCTAACAAGCCCATGTGTGATAGCATTTGGAGCTGACAGGTTCTCTTTATTGAACCGGTCACTTCAAATACAGGAGTTCTAGCACAGCGCTGTGCTTGGAACTCCTGTGACAGGTGAGAGGGGAAGATGGCTCTCCCCTCTCACCTGTCACAGGTTTCGGCGACATCACCGAGATCACTTGTAAAGAAACAATCGGCTTCCCCCGTTCTTCATTTAGCCCGCCTTGTCTAAAGCAGGGCTAAATGTAGAAAACAAATTACCGCCCGGCGCCCGGAACACGGGTGACTTCAAACGTGTGCCGCCCCTCTTCTCCGTGCCGCCCCGAGGCCGGGCCTCGGTGGCCTTGCCGGGAATCCGGTCCTGGATGCAGCAGTAAGTTAGAAGAGTCCTGCCAGAGTGAGGGGAATCCCCCTCTTAGACAGGTGTCCCCTGGGGGGTGTAAAGGGGATATGGATGTTGCAGGGTGCACATTATGGGGGCTGCTGGCAGCTGAAGGTGAAGGTTGCCTTATTAGACCTCATTCACACAGGAATCGGCCCCTATGTACAGCTCCGTGCTGTGTGCACGGACGTACCAAACAGCTCCTGGGAAGGACAAGTGCTGCGTGCATATAAATATTGGTACTCCTACTCGATACTGAAAACCCAGTGTCGGTGCATCCCTAGTATATACTATATATATTTTGAACAGGTAACCGGTTGGTAACCATTCAATGCTGAATGGCTGGGAGGGCTTCTCCGGCCAATCAGCATCGAGTCAGCCAAATTGCATGGTGCCGGCTTCCCAGGCAATCAAGAAGCCAGGTAATGGGTACCAACATATAAATATTGGTACTCCTGCTCTATACCGAAAATCCAGTATCGGTGCATCCCTAGTATATACTATATATCATATTTTGAACAGGTAAACGGTGGTAACCATTCGATGCTGAATGGCTGGGAGGGCTTCTCCGGCCAATCAGCATCGAGTCAGCCAAATTGCATGGTGCCGGCTTCCCAGGCAATCAAGAAGCCAGGTAATGGGTACCAACATATAAATATTGGTACTCCTGCTCTATACCGAAAATCCAGTATCGGTGCATCCCTAGTATATACTATATATCATATTTTGAACAGGTAACCGGTGGTCTATTTAACAGACCAATTGGGACCAAACAAGTGGCGTTAATTGTCAGGGTTTACACACCTTTGAAGATATACTTTACCGGTGAAAGAGAATACTCCCAGTGGTCGGACATAATAAATGCCCGGCGCGTATGGGCGTTGTAGGGTCTTATCTGTAGTAAACGGCACCTTTGTGAGTGAGGGCCAACTTAACTTGTATACACAGCACAGTGCTTAAAATAGAATATGTACAGTACAGAAAAAACAAAGCCGGGAGATGAAGGGACGACCTCTTGATGTGTATATGGTGGGAGAAGATTCTTCTGTGAGCCGTGTTTACTCTCTTATCACAGTGATCTGCGGGGAAGGATTGTGTTATTCAGCAAGGTGCCTGAGACCATCCTATAAGTCAACAGACAGAGGAGAGGCTCTGATGGCCTTTGATGTCAGCACACAATGCTGTGGAGAAGGAGCTGTGTGACCAACAATTGCTGCCAAAAGACTTCTCCACAAGCCTAATAAAATGGACACGTTCAGGAAGACTTCTAATAGACACTACTTGTATGTAAACTGCTACAAAATCCACCATTATTTATCATATATCTCTGTCATTATTTGTCTTTCTCATTAAGCAACTTCGGGAAAAGCAAATATTGTCTAAATAAAAGCTTGGTGAGCTTTGTGTATTTATTCCAGATCTGTGCAGTGATCCAGTGTGAGACTTGGAGCTTCCAGTAATAAAGACCGCTCACTGCTGCTCTGTCTTCTTGTGCAAGGTGACTGGTCTTGTCTCCGCCCCTTCCTGTAATAAAGACCGCTCACTGCTGCTCACTCTCCTTGTGTAGGGTGACTGGTCTTGTCTCTTCCCCCTCCTGTAATAAAGACCGCTCACTGCTGCTCACTCTTCTTGTGCAGGGTGACTGGTCTTGTCTCCGCCCCCTTCCTGTAATAAAGACCGGACACTGCTGTTCTCTCTCCTTCTGCAAGGTGACTGGTCTTGTCTCCGCCCCCTCCTGTAATAAAGACCGCTCACTGCTGCTCACTCTCCTTGTGCAGGGTGAATGGTCTTGTCTCCGTCCCCTCCTGTAATAAAGACGGGTCACTGCTGCTCTGTCTCCTTGTGCAGAGTGACTGGTCTTGTCTCCGCCCCCTCCTGTAATACAGACCGGTCACTGCTACTCTCTCTCCTTGTGCAGGGTGACTGGTCTTGTCTCCCCCGCCCCCCTCCCCGTAATAAAGACCAGTCACTGCTACTCTCTCTCCTTGTGCAGGATGACTGGTCTTGTCTTCGCAGCTCCTGTAGTTTTCTGCTACTGCAACTTTAACAAGGCAAAATCTGGCTTTGAAAATGTGTTTGGTGCACAGGAAGTGGACTTATATTATCTGTGGTTATTGAGGAATATATTTAAATGAAGATTTCATGGTCAGAATTCAGCTTTAAAATAGATCCAAGCACAATCACTTAAATCTCATATAAACTTTAACATGTTCATACAATTTTAAAAGTCACTTTCACTTTTTTTAATTTTTTGAGGCTTACACTAAAATAATTCCTGGTGATCCTGCCATGAAGGGACTTGATCAGGAACTTCCTG
>NW_017308276.1:137692-142782 GCF_000935625.1 Nanorana parkeri | reverse complement strand
GCCATGGGACCCAATGAGATGATGCCTGGCTGCCTCAATATAGGAATGGCCCTGCTCCCAGTTGACCCCCTGCATTTTCATGCAGTCACATGACCCCTGGTGGACAATACAGGTGGAAGATAAAAGGAAATGGAGACGAGGTGATGGTTTGCCTCCCCTTTCTGAGCTGCATCGTTAGTAGAACCCTCTGCTTTGGGTTTTTTTTCCCTCTAACTTGCACTGACACCTCATATTGTCTTGGCTCTTGAAGGCAACGCAGACAGTGCCCACTCCTATGTCCTAACACCTACCTGTTTATCTTGATTGGTGTGGACCCTTCCATGTTCATGTACTGTGAAAGGATCATCCTCTGGACTGCTCCATTCCAGCTGACCAATGCTGAATCTTGTGGTGTGACACTTTATAATGACCGGGTAGATCTGAAATAAAAAAAAAGTAAGAGAACTGAATGTCATCCACAAATCTATCAGAGCTTTCCACACCCTTACTCTGCAGTCTGTCCAGTTTCCGGGTCCACAGACGCCGGCTGTGGCACTTATAAGAAGGCTGTCTAGCCAGGATCCATGGTGGGGAGACCTCGGTGTTTAACTATTGCATATTTTAAATGCTTAAAAGTGATGGTCTTGCCTAAAAGCAGGAACCCAAAGATGAGCATGACATTTTTTATGACCCATTTACATTTTGGCAGTCCATTAAAATGTGTTACGTCACGTGTTGCATTAAGGCAGCCCATTTAAATGAATGGGCTGCCAACGCAGACTGATGTGTCAGATATGCACCATTTTGGGCAATTAATATCCTTAGTGCATTGGTGTGCCATTCAAAAATTAATGAATGGCATGGGGGAAGGCACACTCTGGTCCTCCAGCTGTGATGCTACTGACAGCCACAGGCATGACTCCCAGAGGCAGATGCATGATGGGATTTGTGGTTTCACCACAGCTGGAGGGACAGAATTGCCTACCCCCTGCCCTAGTGTATTGGGGTGCCATTCAAAATGAACGAATGAGCTGCCTTAGTGCATTGGGGGTGCCAATAAAAATGAATGAGCTGCCTTATTGCATTGGGGTACCATTTAAAATGAATGAACTGCCTTAGTGCATTGGGGTACCATTAAAAATGAATGGCACCACAACATAGCAATGCATGTTACATGCTTTGTTGTGCATTACCATAATGCAAATAAGTAAATGGTCACTGGGTCTGAGATCCCTTTCTGTGTGTATCTGTGGAATCCGTTTCATTTAATAGCTAAGAGCATGACTTCAGCACTGAGCCCCCCCCAATCACCATTGCACTGTATAGTAAGTATGCCTTTAGTGAGCCCTGAGGCACTTCCATTGCATGGGAAAGGGAGGGAAGAGGGGAATGGTAGAAACCAGTACCAGCTGACTGTGCAGAATATTCATAAAAAATATATATTATTTGTTACTTAGTATTGTTACTAATACTGAATACATATTAATGAGAGAGAGAGAGAGAGAAGGAGAGAGAGAGAGAGAGGATAGAGAGAGAGAGAAAAGGAGAGAGAGAGAGAAAAGAAGGGAGAGAAAGAGAGAGAAGGAGGGAGAGAGAGAGGGAAGAGTGGGAGGGAAGGAGAGAGAGAAGGAGAGAGAGAGAGAGAGAGAGAGAGAGAGGAGAGAGAGAGAGAAGGAGAGAGAGAGAGAGAGAGAAAAGGAGAGAGAGAGAGAAGGAGGGAGAGAGAGAGAGAAGGAGAGAGAGAGAGAAGGAGAGGGAGAGAGAAGGAGAGGGAGAGAGAAGGAGAGAGAGGGAGGGGAAGGAGAGAGAGAAGGAGAGAGAGAGATAAGGAGAGAGAGATAAGGAGAGAGAGAGAGAGAGAGATGAGGGGGGAGAGAGAGAGAAGGAGAGAGAGAGAGAGAGAGAGAGAGAGAGAGAGAGAGAGAGAGAAGGAGAGAGAGAGAGAAGGAGAGAGAGGAGAGAGAGAGAGAGAAGGAGAGAGAGAAGGAGAGAAACAGTTTTTTATGTTTTGGATTGAGCAGGCAAGGGTTAAAACCCCTCTGAGCAATCATTGTCGGCTGCCTTGGGGAGATTTCCCTGCACTTCCTGTTTCAGAGATAAAACAGGACAAAGAGAGGAAATCTCACCAAAGTCAGGTGAATTCCCAATTGTCATAAGAGCCGGCAGCTCCTCCTAATACAATGAAATCTCCTCCACTGACCAGGAACATTTCCCTTAGTTTACACAGAGAGTCTTGCGTGCTACAAGAAAATGGCCACCAACTCCCCCCAGCCATTCATTGGGACACAAATGTTACTTATAGGGGAGAGTTCATACAAAACCACCAAGCGAAAACCCCTGACGAGTGTATTTTATATCGGTGTGTTTGTACATAGTTACACATTGCCATCAGGACCTTTACCTCACCAGAGGGAGGGAAATCACTGAAAAAGGGGAATGGAGGCCGCCATTACCGACCCCTTTCTGAAAATACCCGTCTGCTGGCTGATGTGACTTCACCTGGAGATGAAGTCTGATCTGATATGCACAGAAATTCTGACTGCTGCCAGAAAGAGACAGGCACATGGGATTTTCAAGGGGTATGTGAGGCAAATATA
Source organism: Nanorana parkeri (assembly GCF_000935625.1). Taxonomy (NCBI): domain Eukaryota; kingdom Metazoa; phylum Chordata; class Amphibia; order Anura; family Dicroglossidae; genus Nanorana; species Nanorana parkeri. Next base: position 140,206 of record NW_017308276.1, on the reverse strand, counting down.
GAACGTTCAAATGCACAGATATACAGCAGGTGGTATATATATATATATCCCCCTCACATACATAGAATGTTCCTCCCACTTGCATATACAATGTCCCCCTCAGGTTCCTCTCATATACATACAATGTTTCTTTCAACTCCGTTACTCTGCCACACGCAGCAAGAGGTGGGCGGGGCTCAAAGCCGGACGGGCTCCGCCCCCTTCCTTCACCTACCACAGGTGAGCGCGGTCTGTGGACGGTCATTCCTGCTGGCTGGGCTCTGCTCCCAACATGGCGGCCAGGTGATGTGTATGGGTAGTCTGTGTGTGAGTAGCGGGGTTCATAATGTTTTCACGTCCTGAGGCGTGACCACAAGGCCCAGCATGTCCTGAGGGGTGACCACAAGGCCCAGCATGTCCTGAGGGGGGGACCACAAGTCCCAGCATGTCCTGAGGGGGGTTCACCTACCACAGGTGAGCGCGGTCTGTGGACGGTCATTCCTGCTGGCTGGGCTCTGCTCCCAACATGGCGGCCAGGTGATGTGTATGGGTAGTCTGTGGGTGAGGAGCGGGGTTCATAATGTTTTCACGTCCTGAGGCGTGACCACAAGGCCCAGCATGTCCTGAGGGGTGACCACAAGGCCCAGCATGTCCTGAGGGGGTGACCACAAGTCCCAGCATGTCCTGAGGGGGTGACCACAAGTCCCAGCATGTCTTGAGGTTTAATCACAGGCTCCAGCATGTCCTCAGAGGTGACCACGAGTGCCAGCATGCCCTGAGGCGTGACCACAAGTGCCAGCATGCCCTGAGGCGTGACCACAAGTGCCAGCATGCCCTGAGGGGTGACCGAAATTCCCAGCATGTCCTGAGGGGGGTGACCAAAAGTCCAAGCATGTCCTGAGGGGGGTGACCACTAGTCCCAGCATGTCCTGAGGGAGGTGACCACTAGTCCCAGCATGTCCTGAGGGGGGTGACTACCAGCCCCAGCATGTCCTGAGGGCAGACCACAAGTCCCAGCATGTCCTGAGGGGAGACCACCAGCCCCAGCATGTCCTGAGGGGGGACCACCAGCCCCAGCATGTCCTGAGGAGAGACCACCAGCCCCAGCATGTCCTGAGGAGAGACCACAAGCCCCAGCATGTCCTGAGGGGAGACAACAAGCACCAGCATGTCCTGAGGGGAGACCACAAGCCCCAGCCTGTCCTGAGGGGAGACCACAAGCCCCAGCCTGTCCTGAGGGGAGACCACAAGCCCCAGCATGTCCTGAGGGGAGACCACAAGCCCCAGCATGTCCTGAGGGGAGACCACAAGCCCCAGCATGTCCTGAGGGGAGACCACAAGTCCCAGCATGTCCTGAGGTGAGACCACAAGCCCCAGCATGTCCTGAGGGGAGACCACAAGTCCCAGCATGTCCTGAGGGGAGACCACAAGCCCCAGCATGTCCTGAGGGGTGACCACAAGCCCCAGCATGTCCTGAAGGGAGACCACAAGTGCCAACATGTCCTGAGGAGAGACCACAAGCCCCAGCATGTCCTAAGGGGAGACCACAAGTCCCAGCCTGTCCTGAGGAATTACCAGCCTGACCTGCCAGGGACAGCTGTGGGCTATATGTTGGAGGAATAAACATTTGATGTATACTGTGTGTATGTATACTGTGTGTATGTTTATAAAGATAGTCACAGGTCTCCCTTCACTCAGACAAAGCACCCAGAAGGCAATGGTATTGTCACGTTGTGACAGAGGTTTGGAAATGACAGTCATGTGACTAAATAATAAACATTGTTATCCTTGTGAAATGCTTTGAATGGTCCCCATGTTATTATATATAATGTGATATGATTGGACGTCTGTGGGTAGAAGTGTAATCGCAGGATGTTCCGGGGATGTAAAGGAGACTTTGAGTCACAATATCAATATATTAAAAAATAAAGAAACCCTGTCACACAGCCGCCATTTCTGACTGATAAACATAAGCGGTTGCCGGGGTTACCTTCACTGAAAACCACACTTTTTTTTTTTAAATGTAAACTTTATTTAGATTGTGCGGACTGTACACTCCATTCAGGTCCCCCCACAGTAGCGTGATGATCTGCGGTGCCGTGTCTTTTTTCGCACTGCATTGTGCCAGGCGTCATACCTGCGTTGTCCTGTTAACGTGGCAATTGTTTTCTATGTGTCCTAGTGTTGACTGGCCTTGTTTCGGTTGCTGCATCTAGTGTGACCGGCCCTGAAGGTGATAGAAGGCCTCATTAACCTATAAAGAAGAGGGTTTAAAGCAGGGGTCTCAAACCTCCGGCCCTCTAGCTGTGGGTGAAACTACAAATCCCATGATGCATCTCTCTTCGGGAGTCATGTCTGTGGCTGTGAAGAATCTTGCAATGCCTCATGGGATTTGTAGTTCCACCACAGGACCGAAGCTTTGAGACCCCTGGTTTAAAGATTTGAGATGTACATTTCATCTCAGGTGTCTGTTGTACCTGTATAGACCCCCCCCCCCCCCCTCTTTTTCCCTTTTGGGGGCCCCCCTCGAGAGCT
>NW_017308276.1:136544-137304 GCF_000935625.1 Nanorana parkeri | reverse complement strand
GAGATGGTCATTTCCTCCCAGGGGTCTGTTTTTCCTGTATAGGCCCCCCCCCCCCGCCTCTTATTAACATTTGGAGGTCCCACTAGAGAGCTGCTCATTATGCTCCCACTGAGCCTCCACATATATTATTATTCACTGCAGCCAAGTAAACCCATCAGGCAGCAGATCTCTGAGGCCGGGCCATGAATAAGCTCCAAGAAGTGGCAGAATCCGGATAGGGTTATGGAGGCTGGACCCTCACCAAGGGAGGGGAGGGACCAAACCATCGGTTCTCCACTTCCTGTGTGAGAAAAGATCAATAAAGTGGGTCAATACCAGATGTTGTGTTTATGGCGTGGTGTGTCGTGGTTGTACACTGGTGACATTTCGGGGGACTGATCCTTAAAACCAGGGACTGTCCCTAGAAATGACCTGTGTGGGCAATGCCCAACTATATAATTTAGGTGCTACATATGTGTGTTTTATATACAGGTGAAACTCGAATAATTAGAATATCGTGCAAAATTCATTTATTTCACTAATACAACTTAAAAGGTGAAACTAATATATGAGAGAGACTCATTACATGCAAAGCAAGATAGTTCAAGCCGTGATTTGTCATCATTGTGATGATTATGGCTTACAGCTCATGGATGAGGGGGGGGGGGCCTGCATGTGTGCCCCCTTTTCAGCCAGAGCGTCCTAGGTTACTAAGAGTTCTTAGCAACTTGTGATGCTCTGACTTGCTCCTTGCAACCAGTGATGTCAGTGAGCTGGGCGG
>NW_017308276.1:127347-136426 GCF_000935625.1 Nanorana parkeri | reverse complement strand
CTTTCAGACCATCTGTGGTGCTAGTCTTTGTCATGTGATCTTTTTTCGGTATCCACAGTAGGCGTGCCTTTTTGTGGATTTTGTTTAGTGTTCCTCACAGCTCCATAATCCCGGACATGCAGCTTCATTCTCCATATCCTGGGCCCATCCGCTCCACCTCCTCCAGAAGGATCTGCAGCTTCCGCTCTCCTAAGCTGTAGAGGACCACAGACAAAACCGTGCCAGGCTGTCATGTGACCCGGAAAATGGAGGTCATCCTTAACTGTAGGTATGGTAAGGTCATCCTTAACTGTAGGTATGGTAAGTATATTCCCACACGCTCTTTGCTACATGTAATCAAGGTCAGTATAAAGACTTGGTGTATGAAGGACTATGCAGGAGGACTTCAGTCATGCATGGAGGAATCTTGGTGTTAAAGGAGAACTATGGGGTCAGGGCTTTTCCCCTACGTTCTCCTAAGGGTAACTGGAGGACACAAACTAGCGTCCTCCTGTGACCCTAAGCTCAGTATATAGGGAGCTACAGCTGGCGGTATACTGAGACACCGCAGCCGGAATGGATCCCGACAATTCTGTCTGGATCCACCCAGCTGCGTGAGTGACAGCTGGCTCTACCTATCTAGAGGCAGAGCCAGCTGTGCCCGCCCCCTCCCCCGTCCGTTCCACCAGTCAGCGCTGGGGAATCGGAGCGGGGAGGGGGGGAATCCCTGCAGGGAGCCGTGAATCTCTCACGGATAGATCGAGAAGTGAGCGAGCGACGGTATGTGTTCCCTCACTTCCCGATCTACTGAGCCGACCTGTGGCAGTTTCATTGTCACAGGTCGGCTCAGATTATGAGGCTGAGTGAAAATCACTTGCCTCATAATTCTCCTTTAATATCAGTGTGGGAAGGAATTCTTTACAGTTATAGTAATTAAAACAGACTTAAAGTTAAAAATAGACTTTAGTTCTGCTGCTCCCCCCTTTACCTTTATCTCTAAAATACATAGCAGTTATTCTAAAGCTGCCAATGACCAGCTAATGTGTCTCAATTCTTTATGTCTGGAAGGATTCTTGGTGATGCCTCCACCTAAGCAGCCAATCAGTGCATTCCCCTTATGCCTCACCCCCAAAATGTTTGCAGTAAGGGCCGTACCCACCTCCATCCGCAGCTCTTAGCATCCTGGGACACTCTGGCTGCCGTCCCACCCAGCTCACTTTCATCACTGGTTGCTAGTGAGCTAGGTGGGACACTGGCTAGAACGTCCCGATCAGCTACTGGCAACTGTTGATGCCGGTGGTAGCATCCAGGGTGGGTGAGCTGAGCCTGTGCCAGAGCTGCCGCCATCGCCCTCCCCAATGTGCACAACCAGCACCCCTCCTCAGGTGGTGAATAGACTAGTGATACCCCTGGACATACCCAAGTGGGAGTGACACAGCAGCAAATTATACATGGCGTGAGTCGGCTTTAGGCAACCAGGGGGACCAAAGGAACCTTTATAATGTGTGCCATCAGCTGCTTGAAAGCCCCCCCATCGTTAAACAGCATTACGACAGGCATGCAAATTCTTACTTTTTTTGTCTGCAGCAGGGGCACGCAAGGGGCCCTCCAGCTGTGGTGCAGCTATGAGTCCCATGAGGCATTTGCAAGACTCTGACAGCCGCAGGCAGAGGCATGCTGGTACTTGTAGTTTCACCACAGCTGGGGTCCCGGAGTTTGCCTTCCCTGGTCTCCAATAACAGCTAGGCTCTCACCCCATCTAACCACCCTTCCTCCCTTGGCGCTGACATACGCATAGAGAAATGACACATGGCTGTCACAGGGAGTGTAGAGGTGTATGACATGGTATGTGATTGACAGCCTGGTTTCACCATTTGTATATTGCCAGAGAGACAAGATAGTGACAGCCAATGGCGGAGCAACTAGATCTCCGGGAATTTTGTTATTTCAATATACATTGGTTAGTTGTTCATTGGCTATAGGCTTCATGTTAGGCAGACATACCGTGTTTCCCCAAGAAATTAGACGCTGTCTTATATTTTTTTTGGCTCAAAAAAACACACTGGGTCTTATTTTCGGGGTAGGTCTTATTGTTTTTTTTTAATGTATAACAATCCAAAGTTACCGCAAATCCAAATTAAATCATCCAATATGGCAAAGTTAAGAATAGGGTGATCAGGGCAATCGGGGTGCCGTACCTTTCCAAGAGCAATTTGGTAACCAATCGCTGGCCAGAATGAGCGAAACGCGCTTTCATTATGGATTCCTCACAGGAGGAGCGCATTTGGTATCACTCCGCCTGTGACAGGAGGCGGGGCTATAGAGGAGGCATCGGCTTATGCAGCTCTGCTCCCTCTGGTGCTGCCTCGCTTCCTCTAGCGCCGGCTTCGCTGGTACCACTGATTCCCTCCCGCGGCTCTTCAATTTCCCCCCTTATGCCACCACCAGCCCTGGGAATGGTCACAACTAGGTCTTATTTTCGGGATAGGTCTTATATTTTAGCAATTCCCAAAAATAGTACCAGGTCTTATTTTCGGGGGAAGGTCTTATTTTGGGTGGAAGGTCTTATTTTCGGGGGAAACATTGTAAATATTGCCAAGAAAAGGGGTTATGTCAGTTTTTGACTTTTGTTGTACTTGCACAGTGCCCCACCTAGTGAGATGAACAGCATCAGTAATGCAATATTAAAACAAACAAATGTCGAATGTCTTTGTTACATCGAATAGTATTCTCGGATATACTTCCTAAAAGATAACTTAGTCACATTTTACTTGAAGGAATAAATCCGTTGGCCTCCTATAAACACGAACGGCCGGTAACATTCAACCCGGGCTGATTGCCTCTCCTCTCAAAGCAGCTCGGCGATGGGGGGTGTGTGCTACGGTTGTCATCTTTGCCAAATCTGACCGTAGCCGTTCAGATCGGGTGACTGTTCTCTTACCTGTGTAGGCACATCAAGCCTTTAAACATTGTGAAAAAACAAAACAAAAACCACACTTAAAAAAGGGAGAAGGCCGAAGGTGTAAATGTGACCTCTCAGCAACATTGCAAGCTGATCCTCTATTTGTTTTCTTTTGTTTTATTTGTATTGTGAAATTCTGTCCTGTGTATGAAAAATACTCTCTACCACTGTAAATATTGTAGCATAGCGTACAAAGATATGTGTAAACTCTTCCACTAAAATGTTTTTACCTTCTAACATAACAAGTGGAAGATTTTAGTCTGAGGAGGCTGCGGTTGTGCATGCAAAGGAGCTGCTAGTATATTGTCAGTCGTTCTGCTTTGCTTTTTAGACTATAATTGAATATGTAAAAAGTAAACCCAAGTGATGCGAATTCTTCCTCATCAGTGAGTGGGGATCCCTATGCTTGAAAGTTGTCCAATCGCTACTTAATGCAAAGGTGTCCATGCACCTGCCGATCATCGCACGCTAATCGCGGGTGATCCCGCGATCGTACGATAATCGGCAGGTGTGTGGGCAGCGTGCGACCACATCTACTGTGCGGTCGCACGACTTTCGTCTTCCTAGCACGCTGGAAAACACGCCGAAAAGCGTACGATTTTCGGCGGGTTGGTAGCGTGCTCGGAAGACGAAAGCCACACGGGCCGGTGTGCGCAAGCGCACACTGCCCGCTCAGCATCGCAATCATCGGCGAGCCCTCCGCTCAGCGGGGAGGGCTTGCGATGATCGCAAGCAAGATGGGCAGGTCGTACGCAATTTTAATGACCTTACAGTTGTGTGATGGTTGTAAGGTGTATGGCCAGCTTGAGTGTAAACTTTAAGGGCCGTGTTAGCACGTTATCACACTGCATGACACTGCATCACTCACGGCTCCCTGCAGTAATTTCCCCCCGCTCCGATCCTCCAGCGCTGACTGGCGGAACGGACTGGGGAGGGGGCGGGTGCAGCTGGCGCTGCCTCTAGATAGGCTGAGCCAGCTGTCAATCACGCAGCTGGGTGGATCTCAACAGTCATGTCGGGATCCGTCCCGGCTGCAGCGGCCTCAATATACCGCGAGCTACAGCTCCCTATATACTGAGCTTAGGGTAACGGGAGGACGCTAGTTTGTGTCCTCCCGTTACCCTAAGGAGAACTATGGGGAAAAGCCCTGACCCCATAGTTCTCCTTTAAGCCTTATATGAGAGTTTGTTGGGTCTACAGCCACCTTTTTGGACATTGCAAATGTTTCTAGTGACAGTATTGCAGGGGTTGTTACATGGCAGACATCAACAGTAGCATAACCTTCCATATGTATGCTCAGATACACAGGCGATCCTATGTTTGAGCAATCCTTATCCTTGAAGGGATCGGCTCTTTCTCTGAGCGCATGCCTGATAACAGGTCACACCAGAATAATGTTCCAGGGCTTTCAGTTGCTCGGCGATTGTCCCGAGGTTGGGGACCTCTGGCCGTCTATGTGCTCCTTAGTCATGAGGATTTCTTTTACTGTTGTGTTCACAGCGGTGCAGAATGGAAACTCTATACCGCTGCTGGCGGCGTCGGAGTCAGATGACATCTCTCCATGAAAAAATGAAATGAAATTCAACACATGCCGTAAAAAAAAAAAAAAATACATTGAAACCAAAACTATAATCCCATTTTGTTTGTGGTAACTTATTAAACTTTTCTTTTTTTTTACAGAGCCTCTGGGATATTGTTTGAAAAATTTTAACGCAGAAGACCAAAAAGTAAATTGTTCACGTCTCTTAACGTGGCGCCGTATGGAAGTTTTCGGCGCAGTCCCGGGGACCATCTCACTGTGAAAGATTGGCTTCAAGAAGGATCGGGTGAGCTAATTATAAGGGGGCGAGTGTTGGGTGAGGGGGGGTCATCTAAGGGCCCAGTTTTTAGTTTCTGAAGCACTAGATCAGTGACGGCGAACGTTTTTGAGCCTGGCTGTCCAAAGCACAACGCAAAATCAACTTTTTTTTTATCTCAAAGTGCCAACAACTGAAAATAAGTTTGGTACTGCGTTTTAGTTTGGGCACTGTGGTTTAAAAAATGCCTTAGGCAAAATATGGAAACGCACATATTCAAACATTTTATGTTTTCTTTTATAATGTTTTGCTTTTGAATCAGTTTTTAAATTTTTTTTTACATTATTATTTCTTATTAATTTTTACTTTTTATACATTTATATTTGTTTTTTTAATTTTAATTTATTTTATTATGTTTTACCTTTTTTCACTTTATTTTATTTATTTATTACAGGTATTTATATAGCGCCGACAATTTTACGCAGCGCTGTTACATAGTGTACATTCACATCAATTGACTTTATTGCTATCATGCAGGGACTTACAAGCCCCTGCGTGATAGCATTTGGAGGTGACAGGTTCTCTTCATCGAACCTGTCACCTCCAATACAGGAGCTGGAGCACAGCACTGTGCTGGCTCTCCTGTGACAGCTGAGACGGGATGGCTGTGATTACAGCATCTCTGTCTCGGTGTTCGCAGCGAGCAGACCGGATTTTTTCTGCTCTCCATCCTGAACTACTTTTCCATTGTCCTGGGTCCCCAGAAGAGCTGGAGACCCCGAAAACCACGGCGGGGAGCGAGGCAGCTGGCTGTGGGGGTGGAAGATGGAGGGGGGGGCCTGTAGGCTTATTACAAGTGATCTCCGCAGCATCGCGGTAGCTTCCCCGCTGTACATGTCTGAAGCAGGGCTAAATGTAGAAAAAAAACTACCCGCCTGACACCCGTAACTGCCTGTCCTGGGCTTCGGGCGATACGAATTCTACACCCCTGCCTCTGTGTGCTCTCTGTGGCATGCATGCCATAGGTTGGCCACAGCTGCACTAGATCATATATAAGCAGACCTTAGCTCTCTAGAATCTGCTTCCCTTCACACTGCCCATGTTTGGTGGGCCGGGTATTTTCATGTGATCACATTTCTGGAGTATACTATGAAAATTAATTTGCTTAAATAGTTGAGTAAAGTCACTCAATAAATAGTGTGAATATTCACTTCAACTATCCGGTCATGTGAAAAGCAAATTCACTGTTAACCAGAATATCTTTTCACCTGACTAGTGAATCATATTATAATTATAGTGAATCATATGAGTCATAGTGAATCATATTATAATTATAGTGAATCATATGAGTCATAGTGAATCATATCATAATCATAGTGAATCATATGGGTCATAGTGAATCATATCATCATAGAGAATCATATCATAATCATAGTGAATCATATGAGTCATAGTGAATCATATCATAATCATAGTGAATAATATGGATCATAGTGAATCATATCATAATCATAGTGAATCATATGAGTCATAGTGAATCATATCATAATCATAGTGAATAATATGGGTCATAGTGAATCATATCGTAATCATAGTGAATCATATGGGTCATAGTGAATCATATGGGTCATAGTGAATCATATCATAATCATAGTAAATCATACGAGTCATAGTGAATCATATCATAATCATAGTGAATCATATCATAATCATAGTGAATCATATCATAATCATAGTGAATCATATGAGTCATAGTGAATCATATTGTAATCATAGTGAATCATATAATCATAGTGAATCATATGGGTCATAGTGAATCATATCCTAATCATAGTGAATCATATGAGTCATAGTGAATATGCACACACATAAGGCTTCTCAATGTCTCCCTCTGCACCACCGTGCACCTGATGCCACTTTTCCACTTAAAACGTTCACCCAATAAAACTTTACACCGTCCCATCGTGTTTTTCTTTAAAATACCAAAGGCAGATATTTTCCAGCCAACTTGTACAACCCGCATTATGGTCAGCGTTCACGGTGTGCCCCTCGAAACATCTAAATTATCTCCATGGTGCCCAAATTCCCAGTCCATTCCCATTCCACAGGGACTTTTATTTTTGGGGGAAGAGAAATTTGTCGTCGTGCTTTGTGAAAAGGAGACAGGAGTGATGTTCTGCGAATCTTATGCCCCGACGTAATCTCCTCCTGTCCTCCTCAGGGCTTTGCAGACCTGTCTTGTGTAGGATTGAAAAGCTTTACCGAAGCCACCCCTTCCTTCTGTCTGTTCTCCTCTCCCACTCGCCCTCCCCTTCTCTCCAAAGCAGCCTGTCCATCCCCTCCTTCCCCGAAGTCGCAGAGGGCAGTCAACACAACAGCACCTGGACAGGAGTGTGTCCACCAAAAGCCTCTCTCTGATGAGTTTTTTTTTTTTGTATTATGTTTGCTTAGCTCTCCCCTCTCCATGAAGAACAACAAACTTCAGAACTGAACGCCGCCTCTGAGCCCAGACTGGGAAGAACTAGAAGCCCAAGTCCCCTCTGCTTCCCCCTGCTCAATTGTGTGGAAACAGAGCGTGGGCTCTGCCTGAAGTTTTGAGGCAATTCTTCTCGGGGCTTAGTCTACGTTCACTTCACCAGCTGAGCAGACAGCCAGTCAGGAGTTTGCCTGGAGGACCTGAGAATCTTCTTCAAGACCGGGGTAAGTCCATTGTATTTCTTTTCTTTTTTCTTTTTTACCTTTTATATGTTCCGTCTGTCTTTTCCTGAGTTCTTGCTGGTTTTGTCTTCAGCTCATGTTCCAGCTGCTGGAAAAAAAGGGATTTCTTATTTTTTTTGTGCCGAAAACATTACAATTGTGACTCAACTATATGTGATGTCCACAGGAAACACATTTCAAAGCATATTTCTTTTTTTTTTAAAGAGTACAACTCTTGGCTTTGTACTTTTAGAAATGATCTATCTATCTATCTATCTATTCATATCTATCTATCTATCTATCTATCTATCTATCTATCTATCTATCTATCTCATATCTATCTATCTATCTATCTCATATCTATCTATCTATCTATCTCATATCTATCTATCTATCTATCTCATATCTATCTATCTATCTATCTCATATCTATCTATCTATCTATCTATCTCATATCTATCTATCTCATATCTATCTATCTCATATCTATCTATCTCATATCTATCTATCTATCTATCTATCTATCTATCTATCTATCCATCCATCTATTCATATCTATCTATCTATCTATCTCCATCCATCTACCCACTTGCCCTATTTGTATAAATGTCCATCTCTCTTCATATATGTAGATTCAAGACAAAACCTTTTAAAAAATGTTTCATTACATTACTATTGGATTACAACAACTGGTCTTCTTTGAGGAAGATTTATTTTAGAAATTATCTATCTATCTATCTATCTATCTATCTATCTATCTATCTATCTATCTATCTATCTATCTATCTATCTATCTATCTATCGATCTAATCTATCATGACTAATAGACTAATATTTCTGTTTTTATATCCCTTGATGTCTCTTTTCTCTCTATTTGTATAGATGCAAAATTATGAAGCCCTATCCTCGAAAATATTTTTTACCTTAACTAGTTTTGTTGTTGTTATTGTTCTGTTTACTGCTACCAAACCCTTTTTTGAAGCAAAATATGCAACCCCCCAAGGCCCACGAGTAGCAATCTAATCATAGATTTAACAGGTCAATCAAATAGCAATATTGCAAGGCCATTAACTCAAGATAATCTCATTATAGACCTAATTAGACTGCGCTGTCACTGGGCAAATGTCTACATATGTAGATTTGTGTATATTTGTTCTCACATCCTATTTTTTACAATAAGTGCAATAATCAATTCATTAAGCCCCAATTAAAATATACAACCTAATAACCGTTAATGCACATCAAGCACGACTAGGTCAGCCCGGCTGGTTACATTTTAATCCGCCACACAGCTTTTTAATCATTTTTAAGTTAAAAGTCAGTAAGCGGGCAGCTCATGAAAAATGACTTTCCAGCTGCTCTCAGGGGGACTTTTCCACCCGAAAGATGATTTAGTGGTCTGCAGTAGGCAACAGGAACCTACAGGAGGTTTTATGCTCGACATTGCGATCTTACAAGGAAGTCATTGCAATTCCACCATCTGAGCTGCTTTATTTCATAGTAAACCCATTAGTTTTACAATATCCCCTTCGGAATAGGTTTTGCTTGTTAAAACTCACAAGGCTTCTCCAGAGAATACCTATTATTACAGGACCCGCTGCTTGTAACTTCCACTCTTGTTTAAAAATATAACACGTCCCAACCA
>NW_017308276.1:120793-127259 GCF_000935625.1 Nanorana parkeri | reverse complement strand
TTTTTTTTTTTTTTTTCTATGTTTTAAAATGCACATAAGTCGTATTTACTTGAAGAAAAAAAACAAGCAGGATTGTATTTCAGAACTCCGAACAGTTACTGCAACTTACTAACATAATTGCTGCCATCTGAAACCATATGCTAAGCATGAATATTTTATAACCGTCTATTCATTAAGGCATCGCTAATGTGCAAAGTGCGTCTGGATTATTGCGATCACATGATGAACGTGAAAACATTTTTTAAAATTATGTAGTGCTCTGTGACTAAATATTTACATGTGTGACAATATCATATACAAATTCAACTATGCTTCATATATTACATTTTTAATGCTTATTTTCCTTGAAAAAAAAAATATTATCCTTTTTCCACATTTATAACCTGCTCCAAAGAGCTTACACTTTATACAGAGATGGTGTAGAGACGGACACAAATGTGGAGTTGGCAATGGTCAATGTTCAAACACAACATGATTTTCCATATATGCAGAAGGAATTTGTGCTCATGTTAGTTTTACATTATTAAGAGGAAGCGGAATTTCATTTTAGGAACCTTGTAGCTTAATGTTTGTTGTCCTGGAAAAACGTATTTGGATTTTTTTTTTTGTGTGAAGTCACCCAAACTCAGCTTCCTGCAGACAGTCGGCGGTGAGCTAGGAAGTCACACACTTGTGTTATCATAATATTTAAGTGCAGGCTGTTGGTAGAAGGTCTCTTTGTTCCAAGAGGAAAATGGTGGATTTATTAAACAAACGCCTTCACGGTTCAGCCTGCGCTGTGAAGATTCTGTGGGTTTAGCAAACACTGTGCTTGATGACAGAGCACAATCCCCTAGACAATCACGTCTCTCCCCAGGTCCCTCCGCTGCCCAGTCCTACGCTAATAGAAGGCAGTCAGGAGTAGTCACCAAATTCAACAACACCGTTATCACAGCCTCCAACTTTATTTAGAGATCCTAACTAGCTTAATGGTTCTTTAACCATCACCCTGTTTTGTTTTTTTTTAATCAGGTCCAGTTAGGTGACAACTAAATGCAGCGACACGGTGGTGACAGTGGCTCTGCCCGTCGTCCCAAAGGTGATGACGCTCCCAAAAACATCAGTACAGGTCCCTTTGTTACATAGACACATTCTCAAAGATCCCCAAAGCTTTGCATTGGAGACCTAAGGCGGCGGCTTTAGGAAAAAGTACAAGGTTGAATCGGTTCTTCATTTCAGGAAGTTCCTTTACATTTTTAGTAAGAGCAATCTTCACTATTGAGTCCATGAGAAAAAGCAAAAGTGTTATTTTGTAGCAGTTCTCTGTAAAGTGAACAATCTTATCGAGTGCCCGTCTCCATCCCAGTAGGCACGCTCACTTCTTTTTCATTCTCGCTTCTTTTTCATTCTCGCTTCTTTTTCATTCTCACTTCTTTTTCATGCTCACTTCTTTTTCATGCTCGCGTCTTTTTCAATCTCACTTCTTTTTCATTCTCACTTCTTTTTCATTCTTTTTCATTCTCACTTCTTTTTCATGCTCGCTTCTTTTTCATTCTCACTTCTTTTTAATTCTTTTTCATTCTCACTTCTTTTTCATTCTCGCTTTTTTTTCATGCTCGCTTCTTTTTCATTCTCGCTTCTTTTTCATTCTCGCTTCTTTTTCATTCTCGCTTCTTTTTCATTCTCGCTTCTTTTTCATTCTCGCTTCTTTTTCATTCTCGCTTCTTTTTCATTCTCGCTTCTTTTTCATTCTCACTTCTTTTTCATGCTCACTTCTTTTTCATGCTCGCGTCTTTTTCAATCTCACTTCTTTTTCATTCTCACTTCTTTTTCATTCTTTTTCATTCTCACTTCTTTTTCATGCTCGCTTCTTTTTCATTCTCACTTCTTTTTAATTCTTTTTCATTCTCGCTTCTTTTTCATTCTCGCTTCTTTTTCATTCTCGCTTCTTTTTCATTCTCGCTTCTTTTTCATTCTCGTTTCTTTTTCATTCTTGTTTCTTTTTCACGCTCGCTTCTTTCTCACGCCATTAGGCGACCTTGCGCGTGTATTTTGCATGCGTGCTCCTTTCTGATGTATTGGTATGTAATTGTGTAATGAACATTTAAAACTCAAGAAGCCGCCTTGGAAAGCGATGTCTCATATCAGCAAACCTTATTCTGCAAATGTATGATTAGCACAGCTACATTGTAGAACTTACTTTACAGACTTCTTCAGCCTTTTCTTCTTTTCCAATGGCGGTTACAGATTTCAGGGGTGATGCACAAAGTACATTAACCTGCAGCGACCAAACATAGCTGAGCTTTCTGTGGACACAGATAGACAAACTGAGGTGTTTACTGAGGGTTATTGAACTATCTTTATCACTCTTTGTATCGTCGAATAAGCTCGGTGATATCACCATTTTTAGCCTGCTTGTAAAATTGAGATCAGGTCCCCATATTTATTTTTTTAATAATGATTTATGTATGTAAATATCACATTTCAGTCAGACTTATATGGGTTATGTGTCACATATAAGGTGACTTTTTTTTTTTTTTTTTTACAATTCTTAATCTGCAGGTGTTGGTCTGGTTTTCTTTTCTTTGTTTTGAAACAAACGGCGGAGTTAGTCGTTTCAAAATATTTTCCTCTTTGCAAAAATAAAACAAATTCTGAATGTTTGTGCTTCGTAATTGGCTTTAGGCTTTAGCTTAATGTGTTGTTGGAAG
The DNA here is from genome assembly GCF_000935625.1 of Nanorana parkeri. Classification (NCBI taxonomy): domain Eukaryota; kingdom Metazoa; phylum Chordata; class Amphibia; order Anura; family Dicroglossidae; genus Nanorana; species Nanorana parkeri. Next base: position 124,569 of record NW_017308276.1, on the reverse strand, counting down.
CCGAGAGATTAATGTGGCTTTAAATCCGTGGGTGTCGTTAATTAGGAATTTAAAGAAGCGGGATTTAACCCGAGAGTTGCTGTTCCGCATTAAGGGGATTGTTGGAGGTGATCGTAGCTTGCAGCCTCCAAAAAAAAAAATCAAATTGGAACGATGCAGAAATTGCGTTTGATAATCAGCGGTGGCGGGCCTATTTGATGAAATATCCCGCTCTGCAGGGGAAAGCTGAATGCAGTTGGAAAATTTGGACATTGCTCATAAGTATTCAAAATGGCAGCAGCCACTGAATTTAGTATTAGGTTGTAGCTGTTACATGGTTGCTGTTAGCCTATTGAAAAGCCAACCTCTGTGCTGTTTTTTTTGTATCTTGAAGACAGATTCTCTTTAAAATAGTTTCATTGCTAGTTATTTGGATTGCGTTGATTAATCAGGACACAATGGTGTTGATTTACCAAAGGCTTTTCACTTTGCAGGCGAATTATTCCTTTGTTTAGTAAATGAGGTGAAGCTCTGCTGACTTCCATCATGCAATCAAGCAAAAATACTGTTATTTTCCTTGCACACAATTGGGTATTCTTTGCAAAGTACATTTTAATAAGCTAAGTGGGAATTTCCTTGCACGGTGAACAACCTATGCTTTAGTAAAACAACCCCAGTAATTTTTTTTTTTTTTGTCTGCAAATGTTTTACGTTTTAATTCTGAGTCATAGCATCAAGTTTGGGGGAAAAATGGTTGTAGCTGTATCGGATCTTTTATAGCAACAGGCCTCAGAGCAGCTGGAATAACTCTTAATGTGCCTAATTATTTACCACTCGTTTTGTATCTGCCCTGAAAAGCTTAAAAACATTCATCCTGATTTTTTTACCTACATAAAATACTTGATACTTGATATCATCGAATTAATAAGCAAACTTAAATCATATGGGACCGGCTTTGAGTTGATCAGGGTCTTAAAGAGATCTGCCAGTCATTGCTTCGGTTTTCTGTAGAGAAGGAAACTGAGAACTCAGGGTGCCTTGTGCTGATTGACAGCTATGCTCATTGTTTATTTTTCTATTTCAATATATAAAAGCTAAACGTGACTTGCGACATTCTTCGTTTCAGCTGCCTGTGTTACTTTAACATTTGCACTTACAGACTCTACTATTCTCAGAGTTATGATACAGCCAGGCTTTTCCAGGAAGGTAAGGTATAGGAGCAAACTGTAGGAGGACCTTGTCTTTTTGTCGGGTACCATAACCCCAACCTCTGCCATCTCTAACCTTTGATTCCAATAGTGTTTGGAGTGTTTCATTTGGTGCAAGAATGAGGGAAGGGGTATACAGCACTCCATCTCCATACATTTCTGCTGGTTACAGATCACATTGTAAATACATTGTCAAGCAGTATGCAAAGATTACAAAATATCTTATAGTGACACTAAACTCCCAGAGTTAAATCTTAATAAATACATTCAAGTTCCCTAACTATTAACAACAATGTATCTTATTTGTGTATCACTCGGCTGTAGATCCTCCAATCATCTCTGAATTGGTGCTGACACTGTCCTTCCTTCTGGAGGGTGGCTACTTGTGTTCCCCGTGGTCCTTGTGTGTGTTGTAAAGTAGTCACCGCCCCAAGCTTTTCTCCTGTGATGGACTACAATGTCAGTACAAATGTCAGTACAAACTAAACATGAGATTGTAGTCCATCCCGGGAGTGAGCTTGGAGCGGTGACTACTTTACAACACACACAGGGACCATGGGGAACAGACGTAGCCCCCCTCCAGAAGGAAGGACAGTGTCATCACCAATTTAGAGATGATTGGAGGATCTACAGCCGAGTGACACACAAATAAGATACATTTTTGTTAATCGTTAAGGTTCTTGAATGTATTTTTAAGATTTAACTCCTGAAATTAGTCATTTTAATGTATCAAAAAAACAACTAGTATTGCATTCAATGTACTCAGTCTTTCCCAAGATGATGCTCCCTACCATCTCTAACATTTAAATGTCCCATCTAGAGAGCCAGTGACCATTCAGGGCTATCCAAACCATCTATGAGCATTTAAAGAAGTCCTGTAGCCATCACTGATATCATATGGAGGAGTCTAAATAGAAAGCTTATATCTAGCAGTTTCCCAAATGAGTCTTTAGAAGTAAAAATTGAATTTTGTAAAGCAATGCGCAAACTGTTGGCACTATATAATTCCTGTATGATAGTAATAATAATAATCTATAGGTAAAGCATATCCCCATTGAATCGTAATTATGCAGAATCATTTACTCTTCACCAACGGCAACGCCGGCATGAAATGTTGCCAGTAGGATTACTGCTCAATGCTGAAGACAGGTTTAAAACATAACGATCCCATCTACAATTGCATATAGTATGAAAGTGGACAATTGCAAAAGCAGCTCACGAGTTTCACCATTAAATTGTATGTGACGTAACAGTTTCGGGTCAGGTGAGCCATGATCAGACATTTGGAAAAATATGTAAAGTGCGCACTGGCTGAAACGTTGACTTTAAAATTGGTCAGGGAAATTCTTATGTGGCGTGTAAAATGCATGGAGCCATGCAGTGCTGCACGCAAAAGACCCCAGTCCAGTAACAGCAGCAGGGGCCACCCAAATAGATTGAGAAACGTTAAACAATGAAATAATGGTAGCTGGGAACCATAAAAACAGGAACCTCCTATAAAAACTAGGTAAATCTTCATGTTCTACCTGGTGTCTTACTCTAGCTGTCAGTGTACATCAGAAATGTCACCAGCACACCAATGGATAATATCCAAAATAAAGCGTCTTTTATTCACACATATTATCACATCAAAAATGCAACTTTTCGGGGCCACACAGGGTCCCCTTCATCAAGCTTAACATTACTGTAGCCGCCAGCCCCAAGGGCCATTTTCTGCCTCTTGGTGGTACTTCTCTTCAAGTATAACCAAGAGCGGGCATGTCAAAGCTTGTGTTTTTGTGGCCCCTGACTCCTTTGTGACCGCCCACAGCCAGTTAAACAATATTAAACTGTTTCAGACCCCTAATTGTTCTCTAAGTCAATAAAGCATATGTAGGCCCAACCACTGAAATCTCATGTAACCGTTTTCAGTGTTGTAATCTGCCCCTGCTCCCTCATTGTCACCCTGTCACAAAGGCTGCCACCATGCTGACACACATTACACAGACATGGTCCACTGTTGTCATCATCAGGAAACCCATCCTGAGAAATGCTGTCGATGGAGTGCATGTAGACTTGAAGTGGCTGCAGGAGATCAGATGTAACAATTGGTATATAAAAAGGAAAAACAAGTATTTAATTAAAAAAAACGGGGCAAACCCCGCTTCCAATCTCGTGTCTTCTCCCTTCTTTTTCTTCTTCTGGTTCCTGGTCCCTTTTCTGGTCCTCTTGATGTTCCTCCTAGAGACCATTATGACTACTCGTATATTAAACCTTCATTGTGTCACCCTTTCTTTGATGATATTTTATTTCCATTTGTGATTGCATTGTATTCTTGCGCTTTGTTTCTAGGCTTTTTCAGACTAATATGTCTGTACGCTGTTATGTTTGTTGTATTTTATTACTGAAATGCAATAAAAACTATTGAACAGTAAAAAAGCAAACCTTAAAACCTAATATGAATATATATTTATTTTTTATGAGTAGCTGGGGGTAAAAATGTGGCATCTATCCCATACACAACATCAATCACAAAATATGGTTTTAAAATATATTTCATGTGTGTGTGCGTCACATATGTATCATATCTGAGTATTATTATTTTTTTTT
>NW_017308276.1:110909-120736 GCF_000935625.1 Nanorana parkeri | reverse complement strand
TGTGTTTGCGGGGGGGGGGGGAATAATCACAGTCCTCAGCAATTAATTTAGCCCATTGGAAAATATGCAGCCATTGCTCTGTTTAGTTTGAGAATGACGCAGCGGGTTAATGTGCAGCGATGGCGGTGTAACGGGTTGTTCCCCGATGAACGCTGAATTCCGCCAGAGATTTAGGGATCAGGGTGGGTAATACCCGATACCGCTCTGTATACATTTCTTGAATATTTTTCCTGATTTTTATGTTACTTTTATGGGCAGCACAGTGGCGTAGTGGTTAGCGCTTCTGCGTTGCAGCACTGGGGGTCCTGGTTCGAATCCCGGCCAGGTCACTATCTGCAAGGAGTTTGCATGCTCTCCCTGTGCTTGCATGGGTTTCCTCCGATACTCCAAAGACACGCTGGTTGGTTAATTGGTTCCTCTCTGAGTTGGCCCTGTATGTATGTGAGATAAGGGACCTTAGATTGTAAGCTCCTTGAGGGTAGGGATTGATGTGAATGTGTAACTATGTAAATTGTCTGCGCTCTATAAATACCTGTAATAAATACATTTTCCAAAACCTGAAATAATGAAGAGCAGATCAGAAACGAGTTTGCGATGTAGCCTTACATTAAAACAAAAGAGATTACGATTGTCTTGAAGCACAGATCAATCCATTGAGCTTTAATAACATTGTATCTAACCTCAACCACTGGTAATTCTTTATTTGTCTCAATAAATACAATAAGTAATAACAACCAAGTTCAAACCCGGTTACTTTGGGGATACTTCACCATCTCTCTTTGTATCTCCCCATAAAAGAAGCCTCCGTACACTTCAGTGCTGGCCAGTAACATAAAACCTATTTTTCTTTTTGGCACAAGGACGCTTTTAGGAATCTCATACAATATTTCTGTCTAGTAAAATCTTATATGTAATAAATAATCTCCCCGTTACAATGTTAAAAGCATGCTTTGTGGTCGTTCAGTCATGAAGCGGATCCTCAAATTCTACCATTCTTACTGAGATCAGTCCCGCAAGTGCAAGTCCTCCGACATGCCAAACCCATCCCCAGTGTCAACGCAGACCAGAAAGAATACGGCGGTTTGCTTTTTATAAAAAAATGCATTCAGACATCTAAACATTTTATTAAAGGATCCTCTTCTACCTACTGTATTAATATACAGGATTTATATAGCGCCGACCATTTGCTCAGCGCTTTACTGTAGACAGGTGGTTTCATTTTATGGTACCTGCTGCATGGTTACGACCTGGGTACAGCTTATTTCCCAGTTTTTTGGTTAATTTTAATTCATACCCCCCAAAAAATTCTCAGTGGAGGTTGACAGTCATTGCAACGAAGGGATTTTTTCCATTTTAATTCAGCTATCGGGGACAGAGACCCAACTCGCAGTACGCAGCTCGCATGTAACACAAGCCGAGGGGCTTACAGAATACCATCACCATGGAAATCGTAATTCTCAAAGTGGCTTCCTTAAAACAAAAAACAAAAAATGGACTGCCTCTTGAATTTAGGGGGGAATCTTATTTCACTCCCCAGTGTTTATCCATGATGTAATAAGAAAACGGGAATAGGACAGCATAATTACGCAGACCCCCACGTAGACAGTCACGGGGAATGTTTGCAGTCTTAAAGGGACCACAGGAAAACATTGTATGCGAAGAGAGCTCCTGATAACAACCCGTGGACAAATGTTGCAAAAACAAATGAGACAAAAGTATTGTTTGTATCTTTCCTGTGCAGCCTATTGTAAGAAAATACAATGTTGTACTTCGGATTTGGCTTTGCTTTATGGCTTGTTGTATGTTATCAGCCATTTTTAGGCTGAAGGGGGCTTAGAGATAGCTGGTGGTATCCTACTATTGGATGAGCGGACAGGAAACAAATTGGGTGTAGGAAAATCGCCCCCTCCAGGAAATGTCCTTTTATATATATATATATATGTATACATATGTATACATATGTATATACACACACACACACACACACACACACACACACATATATAATATTGGTGAAAGTTATTAAAACCCTTTTACATTAGTACTAAAAGCTTAGTGTCCCTTTAATCACACAGAGGAATCGTCAGCAGTGTTTCCCAGTTGTCGGAGATTTCCAGGCTGTACGATAATTTATTTCTTTTTTTTTTATTTATAGGAGGCGCCTGAAATTCATGACTTCATTAACTATGAGTCCATTTATTGCAATAAACCCACCTGCTGTTTATATAACTTCCAGCGTGGAGTTTATACAGTGTTCAGTCTATCATCGAGCGAAGTGTTTTCTCACCGTGAAAACAGCTGTCCGCCACATTTCCCTTCTCTGCACAATCGCTTTATCATTCGTATCTGTGGCTGCGCTGAGCGGGCTGGCTGGCGCTGGGCACGTCGTATTGTTACGGACGCTCTGCGGCTGCGGCCCTATGGTAACTTGACCTCCTTAATGGACCGACCAGGAATGTAAATTCATTTGGTTGGTTTCCAGCGAGGGGGAGTTAAAATCCCACAAAACATTTTGTAACCACTCTCATGTAGTGAACTAACACTTGGATTGCGGAGTTACATTATTACCTTTTTTTTTTTTTTTTAGTTTCTACGCTTACAATAGCGCACCTTGCCATCATGGTGTCACCGGACATCTGTGGTCCTCTAGTATTATCTGGAAGCCAGTCAGTGTAGTTTGTGGTCATGTGATCATTGTCATTCCTGGGTAGTTTGGTCGCAGCAAATAAGCTGTTGTTAAATAATCATGGCCCCGTGTCTGTGTCTCTTCTCCCAGCATAGGAATATATATATATATATATATATATGTTTAATGGATGCAAGCTAAGTAATGTGTCAATGTAACACTTCCAGGTATGTATTACCTCTCACAGAGAGCACAGTATTCCCCTGACAACGCCTTCATATGCTTTTCTCTCTAAAGAATGGCACCATCTTTGTTCAGGCATCTCCCAGGGTCCCCACTACTTCCTGGACTGAGGTGACGGCTCAGGAATGACACAATCATGTAAATCCCGGTGTCTGTGCGGTTCTTGGCTTTGTTCACAAATGTCTGACACAGATGCAGCCTCTCACCTTGTGATTGGATAAAAAGTTACAATGTTGCAGTTTGACAACTGGGGAGGTGAGACTGAGCAAAGGCTTCCGCCTGCCTGCAGCAGACGGATCACTGCTGGAATGCAGACTGAGGAAATGCTTCCTCCTGCCTGCAGCAGACTGATCACTGAGGGAGGGAAGTCTGAGGAAATGCTTCCTCCTGCCTGCAGCAGACTGATGACATCATCTCAGCCCAGGCAATGTCAATGACTGGAGCTCAAGGACGGCTTTATAATAATATAAGAAAAATGATACTGTTACTATACACTGAGTGGGCAGATTACTATGACCCCCCGCCCCCCCATCAGTACTTCGTTGGACCGCCTGGTGACTCCACGAGATGATGAAAGGTGATGCGAGGAATCTGGCACGGCACTGTTACCCTTCTGTTGTCTTGTACCAGTCTTGCCCCTCCCCCGTTTTGCCCTAACATTGACTAGTCCCTGACGGCCACAATTCACACATTCAGACCCAGATTTTAGGCTGACAGTCCGGTCTTTAAACACTTTAACAATGAGCCGCTCCTGAACATGTAACAAATTCTGCTGTTTTGCTGATACTCGCTCCATGGCTCCGAGCGCCAACAATCATCCCGCGTTCAGAGGCTGTTACATCGCGTTGTTTCCCCGTATCTTCAGAAACAAATCACTTCTACTGTCGTGGTAACCAACCCGCTTCCCTATTTATAATGGTCTGGCACTCCAGCAACTTCAGCGCCAAATTATAGCTAATTTGCCTACAAACGTCAGGTGGTCATAATAATCCGGCCACTCGGTGTATATAATAATCCGGCCACTCGGTGTATATAATAATCCGGCCACTCAGTGTATATAATAATCCGGCCACTCAGTGTATATTGTGACATGTCAGGACTTGCAAAGTTACTGACAGGTTCACTTTAAGCCTACAGTAACATAAAGAAACAATTTACATATTGATGGTGATAATTTTTCTTTTTGTAGCTGTTTCTGTGTGTTTGTCAGTCGACATAAAGTACAGATCATCATGAAACAAAGTAACAAGCTAATTTTTTCAGCATACGTACATTTTATTTTCCTAGTGCTTTGTTGGACTCGGACTCTCGGGCTGGAGTATCGGTTGTTTTCATCTCGGGCGGCTTGGGAAAACACAAACATTTTTTGCCCAGGAAGAAATAAACTCCAGTAAGCGTGTTTCTCGGCGACCTGTGCCGCTCTTGTTGGATCCGGAGGCGTAATTGCGAGTTATACATTGGAGATTTGCTGCGGTGAAGTGTGTTTTTTTTAAATCTTTCTCTTGCACTGCGGTTGGAGGTTATCGTTTTTTTTTTTGTTTTTGTTCTCCTCGCCCGCAGATTAGATCAACAAACTGTTTTTAGGACAAAAAATGTTCTTTAATTCATCGGGAAGACGTCTTTTCTCCTCCGGGCCTCTGCTTTTATTATAATGTCCGCGGAGGGCCCAATTATAAATAACGTATACATGATATATATTTCATGTCTCTTCCGCTTCAGTATTTCCATAGAGCTCACGTGGCTTCCACTGCATTTCAGTGCTTTTCATTAACGCCTTATTATCCACCTGAAATCCATTTTCTTAATGGTTTTTAGCCTTTTTGTAAGCAGCCGAGACCAACTTTTAACCTGTTATCACCTCCGTCTGTTTTCCACAGGCACCCCTGGCCAGGTGCCATTCATTATTTTTCGCTGGAGGGAAGATGGAGAGAGGGCTTTCCTGAAGGTGGCGTCTTATTTATTTAGTTTTGTTGCAGTTTTACTGTTTATTAAAGTGACATTAAAGTCAAAAATTGTCCCCCTCCCCCCCATGTTAATTAAAGCATTTACCTTAAATGATGTTTCCTAATCCGATCTTCTTCTTCTTTCCTGTCCTTTTCATCGTTCCCTCCAGCGCTGAGGCGGGTCTCCAATCCCGCACTGACTCCTCTGGGCTTGCTGGCACTTCCTGTCCCACGGTGTCTGCATCATAGACTTACCTTGTGTCTCTCCTCGCGTCCATGCGCCCGCCCAAGATGCTTTGCGGCTGCCTCTTTTGAGCTCCCTGACACATTTGGGAGTCCAGCATAACACACACGGGACATGCAAACTCCATATGGATGGGAACTGAACCTAGAACACCATCGTCACAAGACCACAGAGCAGCCCATTGGGGCTGTGCTGCCGCGGTGACTGAGCAAGGCCGCATTATTATAATTGGAGGAAGTAATTTGCTGTTTTTCTTGCTTGGTTTTAAATCTCACGGTAATTCCGTTATCCCGTCGACAGATCAGTAAATCCCTGGAAAAAAACGCTGAAAAGGCAATTTTTTTTTTTTGCTCGCGCACCCCCCAGCGCTCTCTCTAGTATGTCCTGTCCAAACACACCTGTCAGTCTTGAAGAACGGATTATGACACCATAACAGCGAGCTCTCCTGCCCCTTCCGTGTCCCCATTAACAACCATAACACAAAAATTTGTAGCACTAAAAAAAACGCCCTAATCCTCTGTGGTATGTCAGACGGTTGTACTGTGGACTGCACGGGAACAACATGACCTCTCCTATCGCGTTTCACCCGTCTTCCCTGCACACAATCAGGTATGGGGAAGCGAGCATTGTGTCCTTATTTCTATAGACAATTCTCTATCTACCCCCCCAAAGTTCCGCTTGCAAGTCTTTGTGCACCCTGAGCGCTTCTTTTAGACCTAACCGGGCACGCCAAGCACAAATGATTCTGCGTGCTGGAACATAGGTGCAACTCGCCAAGAATACCTGTGTTCCTTCTGAAGGATGGTCACATGACGATGAAATCAATATTGCCATTTATTTACATTTTCAGTATTTTGTGCATTAACTTTAAACAATCTTACCTGGGATATTTAATACAAAAACAAAATAGAGAAATTGAGCTTTAAAAGTGTCATTTATCAAATGCAAGGAGACCCAGTTCAAAATTACACAGACAAGTCGCTTAATGTATAAAAATATATTTGAAAAATGTATATTTTTATACATTAAGCGACTTGTTTGTGTAATTTTGAACTGGGTCTCCTTGCATTTGATAAATGACACTTTTAAAGCCCCATTTCTCTATTTTGTTTTTGTATTCTGTATCCCTAGGGGTGTGGTGTCCTTGTTCGTGTGGTGATTCGCAATTTTGTGTTACCTGGGATATTTATATACATTTCATGAAAGTTATATTTTGTTTTTCAAATTCTAAACTTGCATAACAAAGCTCATGAACAAGAATATAATATTAATACAAGATATACAATTTTTAGATTTTTTTTAAATTGATTTTTGTATATGGGAAAGATAACACATTTTACCCTTGGATACTCATGAAAAAAAAAGTATATAAATTAAGTTTTAGGGTTTGCCCTTTTTTAAAAATACATACTTAGTTTTCCCTTTTTTTTATATCGATTGTTACATCTGAGTACTGCTGATCTCCTGCACCCACTTCCTGTCTACACGCACTATGGCAATGCCTGCATGTCATTTTTCAGGGCGGGCTCCCTGATGGTGACAACAACAGACCCTGATTGTGTAATGTGTGATGAAGCAGCCACTTATAGTCTCCTGTGGGACAGGGTGACAAAGCATGAGCACAGTTGAGAGACGGACACCCTATGACAGGAAGTGCCCGGACAAGAACCTTCATGGCAGATTATTATTTTAGTAAAAGCTGCAGCCTTAATATGATGGCATATAGCTTTGGAGATTGCATTAACATGTCAAAGCCGCTTTATGATTTAGGTAGTTGGGCATACAGCTAGTTTAATTGCATAATGTTACTTTGGATGTTTCTTGGCACGCAGCCATATCTGTTGGGATCCAATCTTGTTGCCCCTGAACCCAAATGCGTTCATCTGAGTGGCTTTGTGTTTGAAGCCGGGGGCCATCTCTTTAACGAGGCAGACTGAGCCTCTTTGGTTCACGTGGGAGAACAGCAGGCAGAGTGACATGGCCGCTCTGCTGCTCAGTGTTTGCAGTGTGTCTGCCGCCCCCTTTCCTGCCTGAGCATTCCAGGTTGTTAAGGGCCAGGCAGGGAGATGTGCAAGGCCATACACATCTCCCCGCCCAGCTCTTGACAACCAGTGACGTCACTGGTTGCCAGGATCTAGGAAGTGCGCTGGACAGAGCAAGGGCAGCATGCACCCCCTTAAACCCAACCGACCCCTCCACCACCACCCCTTCAGGCTAGGGACACCACTGTTTGAAGCAAAACATTCATTAATAAAGCCCTTGTGCATAAGAGAGAAGCACAACAAATGTGTCATTTTGGTCCAACCATCTCAGGAAACCTAAACTGTGTCCCTTTAACATGCAATCCTACTCAAGGTTTTAAAATCATAAGTTGCCGAATTCGTTTGCAGTTCTTATTGACCGGTTACATTAGTTGCCACTTGTAACAAAGACATTCTAATGGAGCAAGATCTAATGTTGAGGGTTAAATCTCCTCAGTTGACCTTGAGTCATTTGACATCAGTTTAACATTGTGACACGGTCTGTTGTTCTCTGTTATTTTCCATTCTTTTTCTTGTTACCAAAATAAAACTGGCTCAAAACTTAATTTTTTTTTAGTAAAATCTTGTGGTGTTTTGCTGGCCAATTGCAGGCCTACGTTTTGCCATCTTTCTGCTTTGCGGGGCTCAGGAAATGGTTAATCGTCTAGATCCGAGAACGGCCTTCTCGTTCCCAGCGGCTTCCACATCATTTGCTAGAGAATGAAATGCGATATTGCAGACAGACTCCCTGTTTGTTTCTGTGTGGCGAAGTTTAACTGCATCTTCGTTAAGGGGCATCCTCTGTGGCTGCGCTGTTACTGAGGGCGAGCGACAGAGGCGAAAGAGTTAAAACTCATCGTGTCGGGGTCTTTTTCAGTAGCCGTTGCAATCGTCTGTGTTGGGGGCTTTATTAAAGGCGTCTGTCTCCCCAATGTGCGCTACCCTGCTCTGTGCTCTGAGAGACTTTATAAAGAGCAATGTTTGCACATTGTAGCATTTGAAGCATTGACCAAACTGCGTGTGTGATTCAAGACAAGTGTCCCAGCATTCCTTTAAAGTGAGAATCCTCAAGGCTGATTGGTAATAGAAATATATTCTGAACTTTATTTGATTTATGCAATAGCAGCAGAGTATTGTATTGTGTTAGCCACTGACAAAAGTAGAACGATTTAGGGTGATACCATTTATTGGCTAGCTAGGTAGCTTGTAGTGCAAGCTTCGCAAGTAGACTGGCCTCTTCTTTAGGCAATATCAACTGACAGTAAGAAACATAAATGTAATGCCTGAAAATACATGTAGATGGGCTGCCCGCTGATCACTGCCCTTGTGTATGATAATATGAGCTGTCCACTGACTCACCATCCTTGTGTATGATAAGATGGGCTGTCCACTGACCCAACGCCCTTGTGTATGATAAGATGGGCTGTCCACTGACCCACCGCCCTTGTGTATGATAAGATGGGCTGTCATCTGACCCAACGCCCTTGTGTATGATAAGATGGGCTGTCCACTGAGCCACCGCCCTTGTGTATGATAAGATGGTCTGTCTACTGACCCACCATCCTTGTGTCTGATAAGATGGTCTGTCCACTGACCCACCATCCTTGTGTATGATAAGATGGGCTGTCCACTGACCCACCATCCTTGTGTATGATAAGATGGGTTGTACACTGACCCACCATCCTTGTGTATGATAAGATGGGCTGTCCACTGACCCACCGTCCTTGTGTCTGATAAGATGGTCTGTCCACTGACCCACCACCCTTGTGTATGATAAGATGGTCTGTCTACTGACCCACCATCCTTGTGTCTGATAAGATGGTCTGTCCACTGACCCACCATCCTTGTGTATGATAAGATGGGCTGTCCACTGACCCACCGTCCTTGTGTCTGATAAGATGGTCTGTCCACTGACCCACCACCCTTGTGTATGATAAGATGGGCTGTCCACTGACCCACCACCCTTGTGTATGATTAGATTGGCTGTCCACTGACCCACCGCCCTTGTGTATGATAAGATGGGCTGTCCACTGACCCACCACCCTTGTGTATGATAAGATGGGCTGTCCACTGACCCACCATCCTTGTGTATGATAAGATGGTCTGTCCACTGACCCACCATCCTTGTGTATGATAAGATGGGCTGTCCACTGACCCACCATCCTTGTGTATGATAAGATGGGCTGTCCACTGACCCACCATCCTTGTGTATGATAAGATGGGCTGTCCACTGACCCACTGCCCTTGTGTAGGATAAGGTAGGCTGCACACTGACTTGCCACCCTTGTGTAGGATAAGATGGGCTGTCCACTGACCCTCCATCCTTGTGTATGAGAAGATAGGCTGCCCACTGACCCGCCACCCTTGTGTATAATAGGATGGGCTGTCCACTGACCCACCATCCTTGTGTCTGATAATATGGGCTGTCCACTGACCTACTGTATGATAATATGGGCTGTCCACTGACCCACCATCCTTGTGTATGATAACATGGGCTGTCCACTGACCCACTGCCCTTGTGTATGATAACAGGGGCTGTCCACTGACCTACTGTATGATAATATGGGCTGTCCACTGACCCTCCATCCTTGTGTATGAGAAGATAGGCTGCCCACTGACCCGCCACCCTTGTGTATAATAGGATGGGCTGTCCACTGACCCACCATCCTTGTGTCTGATAATATGGGCTGTCCACTGACCTACTGTATGATAATATGGGCTGTCCACTGACCCACCATCCTTGTGTATGA
>NW_017308276.1:110079-110432 GCF_000935625.1 Nanorana parkeri | reverse complement strand
GGTTTTTGGTTATATTGGCTGTCCACTGACCCACCGCCCTTGTTTATGATAAGATGGTCTGTCCACTGACCCACCGCCCTTGTGTATGATAAGATGGGCTGTCCACTGACCCACCGTCCTTGTGTATGATAAGATGGGCTGTCCACTGACCCACCATCCTTGTGTATGATAATATGAGCTGTCCACTGACCCACCATCCTTGTGTATGATAAGATGGTCTGTCCACTGACCCACCATCCTTGTGTATGATAAGATGGGCTGTCCACTGACCCACCATCCTTGTGTATGATAAGATGGGCTGTCCACTGACCCACCATCCTTGTGTATGATAAGATGGGCTGTCCACTGACCCA
>NW_017308276.1:104020-110019 GCF_000935625.1 Nanorana parkeri | reverse complement strand
AGTGAGGCTGCACACTGACTGGCCGGCCTTGTGTAGGATAAGATGGGCGGTCCACTGACCCTCCATCCTTGTGTATGAGAAGATAGGCTGCCCACTGACCCGCCACCCTTGTGTATAATAGGATGGGCTGTCCACTGACCCACCATCCTTGTGTCTGATAATATGGGCTGTCCACTTGAGGGCGAGCGACAGAGGCGAAAGAGTTAAAACTCATCGTGTCGGGGTCTTTTTCAGTAGCCGTTGCAATCGTCTGTGTTGGGGGCTTTATTAAAGGCGTCTGTCTCCCCAATGTGCGCTACCCTGCTCTGTGCTCTGAGAGACTTTATAAAGAGCAATGTTTGCACATTGTAGCATTTGAAGCATTGACCAAACTGCGTGTGTGATTCAAGACAAGTGTCCCAGCATTCCTTTAAAGTGAGAATCCTCAAGGCTGATTGGTAATAGAAATATATTCTGAACTTTATTTGATTTATGCAATAGCAGCAGAGTATTGTATTGTGTTAGCCACTGACAAAAGTAGAACGATTTAGGGTGATACCATTTATTGGCTAGCTAGGTAGCTTGTAGTGCAAGCTTCGCAAGTAGACTGGCCTCTTCTTTAGGCAATATCAACTGACAGTAAGAAACATAAATGTAATGCCTGAAAATACATGTAGATGGGCTGCCCGCTGATCACTGCCCTTGTGTATGATAATATGAGCTGTCCACTGACTCACCATCCTTGTGTATGATAAGATGGGCTGTACACTGACCCACCATCCTTGTGTATGATAAGATGGGTTGTACACTGACCCACCATCCTTGTGTATGATAAGATGGGCTGTCCACTGACCCAACGCCCTTGTGTATGATAAGATGGGCTGTCCACTGACCCACCGCCCTTGTGTATGATAAGATGGGCTGTCATCTGACCCAACGCCCTTGTGTATGATAAGATGGGCTGTCCACTGAGCCACCGCCCTTGTGTATGATAAGATGGTCTGTCTACTGACCCACCATCCTTGTGTCTGATAAGATGGTCTGTCCACTGACCCACCATCCTTGTGTATGATAAGATGGGCTGTCCACTGACCCACCATCCTTGTGTATGATAAGATGGGCTGTCCACTGACCCACCATCCTTGTGTATGATAAGATGGGCTGTCCACTGACCCACTGCCCTTGTGTAGGATAAGGTAGGCTGCACACTGACTTGCCACCCTTGTGTAGGATAAGATGGGCTGTCCACTGACCCTCCATCCTTGTGTATGAGAAGATAGGCTGCCCACTGACCCGCCACCCTTGTGTATAATAGGATGGGCTGTCCACTGACCCACTGCCCTTGTGTAGGATAAGGTAGGCTGCACACTGACTTGCCACCCTTGTGAAGGATAAGATGGGCTGTCCACTGACCCACCATCCTTGTGTATGATAACAGGGGCTGTCCACTGACCTACTGTATGATAATATGGGCTGTCCACTGACCCACCATCCTTGTGTATGATAACATGGGCTGTCCACTGACCCACTGCCCTTGTGTATGATAACAGGGGCTGTCCACTGACCTACTGTATGATAATATGGGCTGTCCACTGACCCTCCATCCTTGTGTATGAGAAGATAGGCTGCCCACTGACCCGCCACCCTTGTGTATAATAGGATGGGCTGTCCACTGACCCACCATCCTTGTGTCTGATAATATGGGCTGTCCACTGACCTACTGTATGATAATATGGGCTGTCCACTGACCCACCACCCTTGTGTATGATAACAGGGGCTGTCAACTGACCCACCATCCTTGTGTCTGATAATATGGGCTGTCCACTGACCTACTGTATGATAACATGGGCTGTCAGCTGACCCACTGTCCTTGTGTCTGATAATATGGGCTATCCACTGACCTACTGTATGATAATATGAGCTGTCCACTGACCCACTGCCCTAGTGTATGATAATATGGGCTGTCCACTGACCAACTGCCCTAGTGTATGATAAGATGGTCTGTCCACTGACCCCCGTTCTTGTGTCTGATAAGATGGATTGTCCACTGACCTGCCGCACTTGTATATTAGAGGGGGAAACACAATGGGGGGACTTGTCTTTGCTGCGGTATCATCAGGAGGAAAATGTATTTAAAATGACGCATTATAACTGTGTGCAAAGCGGCAATTATGGAACAATTATAATAACTCAAAGGCCAGTTCTTCAAAGGATTCTTGAAATGTTTTCCTTTATTTTTTTTCCTGACATTGTCGGCCCCCCACCTCTGTCCTGAGGATGGTGTGGATGTGCTGAAACATGATATTGGCAAAATATAAAGTGTATTCTGGATGGTGTATGCGTTATATTATGCGTTATGTTATGTGGGATTGCTGCATGTTGGTTTCTGGTGCGGAAAAGCCGACATGTTCGGTGTTGAGAAGTCGTTAAAACTAAATTGCTTCCCCATGTTTGCAAACCTAGACCTCAGCCTTACACTTCAGATGACCCTTACAATTAACCTTCCCTTACCCTAATCCTAGATGAAGACCCAATCACTAAAAACTCATTGAAGTTGTAGCATGTTAATGTACTTCCAGAAGTAGCTTGTGATCTTTTTAAATCCGCCTCATTCATCAAAATAACCCCTGGTGATCCTGCCTTGTTCAGGCACTTCCTGTTATAGGGTGACAACGCTCTGTCCCTGTCCTCCAACATTGTCACCCTGTCACATAGGCTTCTTGGGGACATGACACAGTCCACTGTTGTCACCATCAGGAAGCCCGCCCTAAGAAATGGCATTCAAACATCACTGCAGTGCATGTAGACAGGAAGTGGCTGCTTTTTTGATCTCCTGCAGCAAGGAGGCTGCAGGAGATCCCCCCCTCCATGGAGAATTGCAGACCTGCAGGCTGCATACAAATGATCTCGGTGACATCGCCGAGATCACTTGTACAAAACAAGCGGCGGCTTCCCCACTGTACATTTAGCTCTGCTTGGCCAAAGCCGGGCTAAATGTAGAAAACAACTACCCGGTGCCCAGAACTGCATGTCCCGGGCATCAGGAGATATGAATTCCCCACCCCTGCTGCCCCTCTACTCCTTGCTGCCCGAGGCCGTGCCTTGGTTGGCCTTGTGGGAAATCCGGCCTTTATCACCAGGGGAGGGGAGTCTGAGGAAATGCTTCCTCCTGCCTGTAGCAGACTGACCACTGGGGGATGGGGGCTGAGGATATGCTTCCTCCTGCATGCAGCAGACTGATTACTGGAGGAGAGGAGA
The DNA here is from genome assembly GCF_000935625.1 of Nanorana parkeri. Lineage (NCBI taxonomy): Eukaryota > Metazoa > Chordata > Amphibia > Anura > Dicroglossidae > Nanorana > Nanorana parkeri. Next base: position 106,782 of record NW_017308276.1, on the reverse strand, counting down.
CTGAGCAAATGCTTCCTCCTGCCTCCAGCGGATTGATCACGGTGGTAAGGGAAACAGAGGAAATGCCTTCTCCTGCATGCAGCAGACTGATCACTGGGAGAGGGGAGACTGAGGAATGCTTCCTCCTGTCTGCAGCAGACTGGTCATGAGGGGAGGGGAGACTGAGGAAATGCTTCCTCCTGCTTGCAGCAGACTGATGACATCATCTCAGCCTAGGCATAGTCACTAATTGGAGCTCACGGTATGGCTTTGTAAATTTAAAAAATTGTGACTTTATTAAATTATATACGCAGACATAAAAAGTTACTGGCAGGCCCACTTAACCTTCTTAATATTTTCTTTACAAACAGGCCTCCAGGATTTTCAGAACCTAGCCCACCATTTCAGTTTCCGTTATCCTAAAAACCAAACTCCCACTTATTTTGATAACGTCCTACTGTGACATCGTAACGGGCCCCATTTGCTTTGCCGCAGATCCAAGCCCGGCGATGGAGCCCCACGTAGGAACAATAAGTAAAGTGTAGGCAGCGGCGTCACTGCAAAAGAAAAAGTTACCCGTGACTGGAATAAACAAGTGAATTTATCCCGCAGAAAGAAAAAAACACACACGCAGTCCAAAACCCACCACGGTTAAGATTTGTTCAACAATGAAATGATTAGAGCAGCCAATCTCTGGATGGGCTGATTATAGAAAAAAGATGTCAACATGTTTTTCCAGTAAGAGCGAGAATGTGGTAGCTGTTCCTCCGTGAAGCGGATTAATGGTCTCCATGTGTGTGTGTGAAATCTACATGAATGTCAGGAAATCAGGAGCGGCTCCGAGAGGGCACGCCGCGCGACTTTATCAACTGGCAGCATCGCCAACAGTCCAGGAACCTGCGGACAGTCCGTACAGCATGCGGGCGACGTCAGGGCTGTCTGTGGAGCTTACAATAAAATACTTCCAAGGAAAGCTATTCACCTTTTTTTCTCTTAAATTCGAGTAAAATCCAACCGCGGTGATGGCGTGTTCATTCAGTCCCGGCTGTAATATTCATAATATACTTATTTCCCAAGCAGTACATAGCTCCCTGTATGTTGTACACTGCGCTAGACTGTGACGCCAGCCTTGCCCTAGTGATTCAAGTTTATCTAAAGACATAACTTTGTTGTTTTTTTTTACATTTAATCCACAAATATTCTATAATAGGCGCAAAGGGTGCAAATCCAATTTGTGTGCACCAAAAGCCTTTACAAACCCACCTTTTACTTTCTAAAAGTAGCAATGACATCATCATCATCATCACTGTGCTGTACATAGCAGAGAGCAGGGCTGTTGGAGAGACCCAGCAAGTCCCACCTACTACAGGAGAGGGCGGAGACAAGACCAGTCACCCTGCACAAGGAGAGAAAGAGCAGCAGTGAGGCATTTTTAGTACAGGAGGGGGTGGGGACAAGACCAGTCACCCTGCACAAGGAGAGAGAGCGGCAGTGACCAGTCTTTATTACAGGAAGGGGGCGGAGACAAGACCAGTCACCCTGCACAAGGAGAGAGAGCAGCAGTGACCGGTCTTTATTACAGGATGGGGCGGAGACAAGACCAGTCACCCTGTGTTTACATTCTCTGTGTATAAAACATAATGGCTCGAGGATCCCTAGACCTCTGTTGAGAACGTGGAGACAGGCTGGAAGGATCGGTCTAAGATCAAGTTGGCTTTAAGCATCAGGTGAAAATATATTGTTTATTTTAGCACCTAGAAAAGTACTTAACCCCTGCAGTGCAGTGGTAGCCCCACTGCAAGGGTCAATAAACTTTTTTTCCTGGAGTTCTTCTTTTACTGCTGCCATGTGAAAAGTACACAGAGAAATGCTCTAGTGGAGTCCTGGTGACATCAGATGCATAGGGGCTACGATGAAAAAGGAACGGACTTTTAAATTGCTTGTCTGCCTGTCTTGCCAGCCGTCTCATACACTGCACATGAGTGCTTTTTGTGTGGTTGTTTTGTTCAGTCGTCAGAAAGACTTGATTGCTTCCCTGTATGCTGGTGGCATGCTGGGTAAAACCTCAGCCCAGGAGCTGACAGTCAGTCAGAAGGAGCCTGGCTCTGACAGCAACTGACCCTACAATTAGGGATTTTCTTTGATGTCCCTGCCTGTTGTGCTAACCATTTTCTCTTGGTGTGGGCCTGACTACAATTTCCAGAGGTCATGTCAACAGCAGTGGCCCTTTAAAGTCGCCTGATTGCTGCTAGATGAAAGCGAGAGGACCCCACAGAGAAAACAGCAACTTTCTTTGGTTCTTTCGCACACTGAGCTAAACGCTTTAACCCCTGGGCTTCCAGAGCGGCATCTGAGGCCTGCTGAGGATTGTTTGCAGGAATAGGCTTGTGTCTAAATGAGTGGCCCGGTATACCTGCAGCGAAATAACAAAACATCAAATGCTTCCCGGGACCTGGTCTCAGGTTCTGCTGACTTCAAATGCAGACAAAGAAAATGCCTTGTGCTTCTGTTCACTGACGTAAAGGATAACTAGGGGAAAAACTGTTTTGTGTTGTTTGAGGTAGAGTGGAAGGGTTAAAACTCTGGATGCACCGATACCGTTTTTTCATTATCAAGTAGCGATATTTATACTTCGGTACTCGACAGTACCGAGTATCAATACCGTTACATCCGGTAGCATAGAGCCGGCTTCCCGGGCAATCAGGGAGCCAGGCGGCGTGTCATTACCCACCGCCCGGGTTTTTGATTGCCCTGGAATCCGACTCTTTTCTTTATGGACGGCT
>NW_017308276.1:74001-102012 GCF_000935625.1 Nanorana parkeri | reverse complement strand
GACAAGACCAGTCACCCTGCACAAGGAGAGAGAGCGGCAGTGACCAGTCTTTATTACAGGAAGGGGGCGGAGACAAGACCAGTCACCCTGCACAAGGAGAGAGAGCGGCAGTGACCGGTCTTTATTACAGGAAGGGGGCGGAGACAAGACCAGTCACCCTGCACAAGGAGAGAGAGCAGCAGTGACCGGTCTTTATTACAGGATGGGGCGGAGACAAGACCAGTCACCCTGTGTTTACATTCTCTGTGTATAAAACATAATGGCTCGAGGATCCCTAGACCTCTGTTGAGAACGTGGAGACAGGCTGGAAGGATCGGTCTAAGATCAAGTTGGCTTTAAGCATCAGGTGAAAATATATTGTTTATTTTAGCACCTAGAAAAGTACTTAACCCCTGCAGTGCAGTGGTAGCCCCACTGCAAGGGTCAATAAACTTTTTTTCCTGGAGTTCTTCTTTTACTGCTGCCATGTGAAAAGTACACAGAGAAATGCTCTAGTGGAGTCCTGGTGACATCAGATGCATAGGGGCTACGATGAAAAAGGAACGGACTTTTAAATTGCTTGTCTGCCTGTCTTGCCAGCCGTCTCATACACTGCACATGAGTGCTTTTTGTGTGGTTGTTTTGTTCAGTCGTCAGAAAGACTTGATTGCTTCCCTGTATGCTGGTGGCATGCTGGGTAAAACCTCAGCCCAGGAGCTGACAGTCAGTCAGAAGGAGCCTGGCTCTGACAGCAACTGACCCTACAATTAGGGATTTTCTTTGATGTCCCTGCCTGTTGTGCTAACCATTTTCTCTTGGTGTGGGCCTGACTACAATTTCCAGAGGTCATGTCAACAGCAGTGGCCCTTTAAAGTCGCCTGATTGCTGCTAGATGAAAGCGAGAGGACCCCACAGAGAAAACAGCAACTTTCTTTGGTTCTTTCGCACACTGAGCTAAACGCTTTAACCCCTGGGCTTCCAGAGCGGCATCTGAGGCCTGCTGAGGATTGTTTGCAGGAATAGGCTTGTGTCTAAATGAGTGGCCCGGTATACCTGCAGCGAAATAACAAAACATCAAATGCTTCCCGGGACCTGGTCTCAGGTTCTGCTGACTTCAAATGCAGACAAAGAAAATGCCTTGTGCTTCTGTTCACTGACGTAAAGGATAACTAGGGGAAAAACTGTTTTGTGTTGTTTGAGGTAGAGTGGAAGGGTTAAAACTCTGGATGCACCGATACCGTTTTTTCATTATCAAGTAGCGATATTTATACTTCGGTACTCGACAGTACCGAGTATCAATACCGTTACATCCGGTAGCATAGAGCCGGCTTCCCGGGCAATCAGGGAGCCAGGCGGCGTGTCATTACCCACCGCCCGGGTTTTTGATTGCCCTGGAATCCGACTCTTTTCTTTATGGACGGCTCGATGCTGATTGGCCGGGAAGCCGGCTTCCCAGCCAATTGGCATCGAGGCCGGCCAAACAGATCTAACCATATGGTGACACGACCCCCGACCCTGCCCTGCAGACACCTCATTAACTCACATAGAACCTCAGCAGTAGTCATTACCGTACCAGTCCCTCGGCCCACGTGAACAGCCCTCAGCCTGCTACTGCGCATGCGCAGACTGCCCAGCGCTTAGAAATCCTGTGCATGCGCAGTGGTGGGCTGGGGGCCGATCACGTGGGCGCTGTACACACAGGAGACGGGGCAGATCCCGGAGAGCGGTATCTGCCCAGTTGGCCGAGGGACTGGTACGGTAATGGCGGCTGCTTAGGATCCATGTGAGGAGAATGATTTGTCTGCAGGGTGGGGGTCGTGTCGCCATATTATCAGATTTGGTTGCCCGGCTCGACACTGGCTGGGAAGCCGGCTTCCTGGCCAATCAGCATCGTGCCAGCTAAACAGCATGGAGCCAGCTTCCCGGCTCCATGTTCCCTCGCAGCACAGGAAATCTCCCTCTGACCGGAAGTTCCAGTATCGGGAAAGGTATCGGAGCATTTGAGCGAGTACGAGTCGTCGCCCAAATACTCGGTATCGGCACCAATACTAGTATCGGTATCGGTGCATCCCTAGTTAAACCCCCTGTCTGGTTCCTGCTGGGAGGGTTTCCCTTCACTTCCTCTTCTGACAACACAACAGGAAGTAAGAGAAATTATTTCCAAAGTAAGTACAAATCCCCTTGATAGTTACAGCTGTCCCCTTTGGAAGATTTCTCGTCACCTCCTGTTCTAGGGACAACAGCAATATTTTGGATTTCCCAAAACTTTCTTAACCCGGTGACAACCAGGACAAATAGAGAGGATGATTCTCCCCAGCAAAGGCACAGACAGCAATTAAAAACCCGACAGGGGTTCCTCTCCCTACTTCATGCACATCTAAATAAAATGTGGGTTTACACACTATACTGCCCACTGTCTGCTCTGACTGCGGTTCTCAGATTGAGGGTTGGACGTGAGCAAGCAATGCATTATGGAACTTGTAGGCCTGGACAGAGCCTGGGCAGTGCTGTGCATTTAAGGCTATTGATCCAAGCGCAGCAACAAAAATGAAACAAAATGTACGTTTCGCTGCTTAATTCCTGACCAGTGACAGTTGCTTGCTTACTAATGGCCAAAGTACTGCTGCAGAGTTTTGCATTCGAGCCTTTAGTTATACTTTAATGTGTAACAATCTAAAAGAACATGTTGTGGCTGTTTACTTCAAGGTTGTCAACTCTAATTTCATCAACAAAACATCAGCCATTTAGAAGCACTTTCTAAAAATATTTTGGGAGAATGTATACAAACAGTGTGATTAATCTTTACAGTAACATACAACCGGGGAATTCCTAGTAACAAAGCATCAGAATATATGGAATCACATGATGTGCATTTGATATAAATGTGTCATCCTTAAAATGGTGGAATGTATTACTCAGCGAATAGTCATTTAGACGTTTAAGAACCCTTTTGTTACACAGCATTACATGTCAGTGAGAAAACAAATTGTGCTTGGGGGTTACAATAGGTACAGGTACAATTTGCACATTGGTTTGAGTTGCCAGCTGTGAACACAGGTCAGGTCTGGGCTTTAGAATCAGGTCTGCACAGCTTTTGTACCATGGCGTTCTATATTAGCAACATTGTAGGCTAAAAAGGGTTTATATATACTAGAAATAGTAGACAAGAGGTCATTCATCGAAGGATCTCTTTTACACCAGGCCAGTTCCATTTTTATATGTTGGCTTTCATCTTCAACTTGTAATTATTTATCCGTTAATGCTTTTGCACCCTAAATTGTTATTTTGTATTGTTGTACAATGTTATTGTTACTAGTACAAGTACAGATACTTATATTTCTGTACTCGTCGATACCGAGTACCGATACCGGCACTTCCGGTAGCATAGAGCCGTCTTCCCGGGCAATCAGGAAGCCAGGAAGTCTTCTTGATTGCCCGGGAAGCCGACTCCATTCTGTTTGGCCGGCTCGATGCTGATTGGCCGGGAAGCCGGCTTCCCAGCCAATTGGCATCGAGGCCGGCCAAACAGATCTAACCATATGGTGACACGACCCCCGACCCTGCCCTGCAGACACCTCATTAACTCACATAGAACCTCAGCAGTAGTCATTACCGTACCAGTCCCTCGGCCCACGTGAACAGCCCTCAGCCTGCTACTGCGCATGCGCAGACTGCCCAGCGCTTAGAAATCCTGTGCATGCGCAGTGGTGGGCTGGGGGCCGATCACGTGGGCGCTGTACACACAGGAGACGGGGCAGATCCCGGAGAGCGGTATCTGCCCAGTTGGCCGAGGGACTGGTACAGTAATGGCGGCTGCTTAGGATCCATGTGAGGAGAATGATTTGTCTGCAGGGTGGGGGTCGTGTCGCCATATTATCAGATTTGGTTGCCCGGCTCGACACTGGCTGGGAAGCCGGCTTCCTGGCCAATCAGCATCGTGCCAGCTAAACAGCATGGAGCCAGCTTCCCGGCTCCATGTTCCCTCGCAGCACAGGAAATCTCCCTCTGACCGGAAGTTCCAGTATCGGGAAAGGTATCGGAGCATTTGAGCGAGTACGAGTCGTCGCCCAAATACTCGGTATCGGCACCAATACTAGTATCGGTATCGGTGCATCCCTAGTTAAACCCCCTGTCTGGTTCCTGCTGGGAGGGTTTCCCTTCACTTCCTCTTCTGACAACACAACAGGAAGTAAGAGAAATTATTTCCAAAGTAAGTACAAATCCCCTTGATAGTTACAGCTGTCCCCTTTGGAAGATTTCTCGTCACCTCCTGTTCTAGTGACAACAGTAATATTTTGGATTTCCCAAAACTTTCTTAACCCGGTGACAACCAGGACAAATAGAGAGGATGATTCTCCCCAGCAAAGGCACAGACAGCAATTAAAAACCCGACAGGGGTTCCTCTCCCTACTTCATGCACATCTAAATAAAATGTGGGTTTACACACTATACTGCCCACTGTCTGCTCTGACTGCGGTTCTCAGATTGAGGGTTGGACGTGAGCAAGCAATGCATTATGGAACTTGTAGGCCTGGACAGAGCCTGGGCAGTGCTGTGCATTTAAGGCTATTGATCCAAGCGCAGCAACAAAAATGAAACAAAATGTACGTTTCGCTGCTTAATTCCTGACCAGTGACAGTTGCTTGCTTACTAATGGCCAAAGTACTGCTGCAGAGTTTTGCATTCGAGCCTTTAGTTATACTTTAATGTGTAACAATCTAAAAGAACATGTTGTGGCTGTTTACTTCAAGGTTGTCAACTCTAATTTCATCAACAAAACATCAGCCATTTAGAAGCACTTTCTAAAAATATTTTGGGAGAATGTATACAAACAGTGTGATTAATCTTTACAGTAACATACAACCGGGGAATTCCTAGTAACAAAGCATCAGAATATATGGAATCACATGATGTGCATTTGATATAAATGTGTCATCCTTAAAATGGTGGAATGTATTACTCAGCGAATAGTCATTTAGACGTTTAAGAACCCTTTTGTTACACAGCATTACATGTCAGTGAGAAAACAAATTGTGCTTGGGGGTTACAATAGGTACAGGTACAATTTGCACATTGGTTTGAGTTGCCAGCTGTGAACACAGGTCAGGTCTGGGCTTTAGAATCAGGTCTGCACAGCTTTTGTACCATGGCGTTCTATATTAGCAACATTGTAGGCTAAAAAGGGTTTATATATACTAGAAATAGTAGACAAGAGGTCATTCATCGAAGGATCTCTTTTACACCAGGCCAGTTCCATTTTTATATGTTGGCTTTCATCTTCAACTTGTAATTATTTATCCGTTAATGCTTTTGCACCCTAAATTGTTATTTTGTATTGTTGTACAATGTTATTGTTACATTGTAAACATTGAAACAAGGTTAAGAAAAAACATAAACCCAGGTAGATAAGATTTCTTTAGTCTAAGCTGATCCCTTACAAAGACATAGCTTTATGTTCTTTTCACATTGTATTCAGCTTGGCTGTGAAGATAAAGCGTACATATAGATCAAACTTTCTTAATGTGAGAGAGCCTGTAATGGGCGAGTTTGAGAAAATCTTTCCTGCTTAGGGGTTACAGAATAAACCAGGAGTAGACAACCTCAGCACTCCAGTTCAGGTGAAGCTGCAATTCCCATGAATCCTCTGGGAGTCATGCCTGTGGCTGTCAGAGTCTTGCAATGCTTCATAGGATTTGTAGATTCACCAGAACTTGAATGCCAAGGTTGCCTATCCCTGGGTTAGACCAATGCACTTTGCACCAATGCACGAATTCCTGGGTCAAACACTGAATGACTTAGCACTTTGATTGGGGTGCCTGAAGGGGTGTCCCTGGACTATTCCCACCCTGAGGCGGTGCTGCCGGTGCATGTTAGAGAGCTAGAATTCTGTCCAGCGTCCCTCCAAGCTCAGTGACATCACTGGTTGCCACAAGCTGGGCAGTATGCCGCCCAGAGCATCCCAATCAGTTCCTGGCAACCGGTCATGGCTTGCTCTCAGTAGCCTGGGACGCTGTGGCCAGAAAGGGGGCAGGGGTTCTGCATGTTTGTGATTCCCAGCTCCTCCCACATATGTACACACCTGACACAATGTAATGACATGGCCTAATCTCATTTCCCTTTCCTTGAGATCCCACCTGAGGCAACTGCCTTAGGCCGCCTCATTATAGGGATGGCCCTGGATGCCGGGATGACTCCATTTTGGATTGGACTGCACCGAAAAGAAAGAACCTAACAACATAAACTCCCAGCAAGATTTATGAACAACATTTACAAGTGTAAAAATAATCACAGGAACTTATCAGTGCCAAATAAGTTGAAAATAAAGCTGGGGGCACTGAGGGAATTTTATTTTGGAGTTCACAGATGACTTACTGTTTTATAATCCAATAGAGGAACGCTGCCATCTGTCACTTATGCTGCGCTTAGCCTGGAACAATCTCCTTATATAGAACAGTAGACTGTTCGCTATAGATGAGTTCAGGTTCTGGGGAACTTGTTTTTTTTAATGCAATGTGTTAAATGTGATTGTGAGCTCTTTAATATTTGAAGGTAGAGCACCATTCAGTTGTTTCATGCTTGACTGATGTACATTTCACCTTCAGAATGTAAGAAAAAAGCTTTGTATGTAGCAGATCTCTGACACAGGAAGCAATAATGTCTGAGTGGAGGGGAGAAGGTCAGCCAAGGTCACGCCAAGCACTCATTCTAAGTGCTCTGTCACCACGCGGAGCCCTGATGAGAAAAACAGTTACTGCTGATCGTCTCTGATCCAGCCGAAGTGTTCTGTCCCTGGCAAGAGTGTAGCAATCATTTATATACTTTTTATCATTGGCCAAAAGGCAAAGTTTCCATGTATTGAACTGACAAGGGCTATTAGGTAACAACTGAGTTCTATGGCTGGTTCTGTATTTAGGTATCTGGTCTATAATCCGGTGACTCTGGATGGACAGTTGGATAAATGTCTCTATATTTAGGATGTATCTGGTCTATAAATGGCGGCTCCGGATGGACAGTTGGATAAATGTCTCTATATTTAGGATGTATCCGGTCTATAAATGGCGGCTCTGGATGTCCAGTTGGATAAATGGCTCTATATTTAGGATGTATCCGGTCTATAAATGGCGGCTCTGGATGGACAGTTGGATAAATGACTCTATATTTAGGATGTATCCGGTCTATAAATGGCGGCTCTGGATGGACAGTTGGATAAATGGTTCTATATTTAGGATGTATCTGGCCTATAAATGGTGGCTCTGGATGGACAGTTTGATAAATGGCTCTATATTTAGGACATATCTGGCCTATAAATGGCGGCTCTGGTTGGACAGTTGGATAAATGGCTCTATGATAGGTAGGGATGTTCAGATACCAAGTACCATAATTGATAGAAGTACAAGTACAGATACTTTTCTGGCTCCAAGACTAGACTAGAGAAACATTCAAAAGGTAAGAGGCAGCTGTCATTTTTAAGGAGCATACAGGGCTCCTGGGATTTGTGCATCCCTGTTTAAAGTATGTATATATATGTATATAGTACCAACAAAACCACTTTTTCCAGACATAGTACTCGCAGATACAATTACTGATACATTTTTGTTGTCATGTGACAGTTTTTCTAAAACAATACAGATGAATGATTTCAGGACAGTGGTGGAGTGTCGGGGCCTGGTCCCAACTGCAACCCTGGTAGTTCTCAGGAAAAAGTATCGGCACTGGTATCTGAACATCCCTAATATTTAGGATATATTTGGGCTGTTAACCAGCGGCTCTGGATGTATAATTGTCTGTGTGGGCATACACAAAGATTTCTATGGTTCCTTCCCCCATGTCTTCAAATAAATACACTTCTTGTTTTGGATTGTGATAGAAGCTGTGGCATGCTAATATATTCTCTTTTAAGAAAGCAGAGTTCTTATAGCTGCGTATAGAGTTTCCAGACCTGAACCAATCCCAGATCTAAGTAGCCAGTATGTCTAGAAAATGACACATGGCACCTAGATTTCTGGAATTATTCTGCTATTGTGGAAGCAAATGTTCCCTCCTGCTGATAGAGAGGACTAGCTGGCTCCTGAATTTCTAATGAATTTGTTCACACACGCTATGAATTTGTTGGAACTTCCTGCAGTTACATGCTACGCCTGGCCCTTGAAGGAGTGGAGCTAAAACACAGGACAGTTCATACAAAAAAAGTCAGCCAAGTAACATGTTGCTTCACTTAGCGGACCTGGCCTTTTACCATCACTGGGTGAAGCTGGAATCCTCTCTGTTTCCGATTATAAGTTCTACAATTTGATTAGAATTCCTAAGTGTCTGATTCTCATTAGGAAGACATTGCCTTCCTCTGTATTCGCCGTATTAATCCATCTTAGTTAGCGGCTGGCTTATGCAGTTCAGCGGGAGGCAGCGGGATTTAAGCTCCTGTTACGGGTTAGCAATCAGGATCCCAGAGCACAGTGTCACTTCGTATTTGTGTATCGCCGAGCGGCTAAACAGTACGCACGTGTTCTGAGAGGGAGCTTATAAATTCAGAGGCAGTATCCCGGTCATTGCTTTGTGACTGCTTTCATAGCTTTACATACAGCGACGGATAGTACTGTTCCAGAAGGTTGTTCTATGTTATCTGAAGATGTAACCACTTCTTTCCTTAAACTCCAGATAATTAAAGTCAGCCTTTCATAGATCTGAGCAATTCAGACTGACCATATGGAGAAAAAAAGAGAGAGATTACTTTAAAAAAGAAATTTAATAGCTTCAGATATAGTCAGCTAAGGTCATATGCCAATCTGAGCTTCACCTTTGAAAGTCATTTTTTTATCCCTTGTAGATCAATGAATGTGATGGGCAAAATCAGTGACCACCAGGGTAGCTAAGAAGATGAGAGGGGGAGGAGCTGAACTTGACCTTGACAGCAAGAGAGTCAGATCCTACATCCTAGAACCAACCCAGTCATTGGGGTATTTTGGTTGGCCTCTTCTTTGGGAAAATGGCTTCTTGAATAATTTCCCATAAATCCAAAGCAAAAAGACTCAGAATTGAACCAATACCAAAGTTTCCTGCCCTGGTCTTCTCTGTGATCACCATTACTAGGATTGCCACCATTAATGTAAAGGAGCAAAGTTACCCCAGATCTCATGTGGCCTCTAAATAGGCAACTCCGTCATCAGTATTCACAAAAAACGAAATATGTTTTTCTCGTGTTGCTACAATGTGCAGGAACCGGATTTGTTTGTAGAACTTTACATATGCACACCTGTAATTTGAAGGAAAGGCCGGTAGTTTCGGTCAACTCTTCTTCATTGAACTAATGGGATAAAAACCAAAAAAAAATAATTGCACGGGTTCTTCACTGACTCCGGAAATTGTACGTTTAATCTCGCCTTAAAGTATATCTAAAGCCACAACTTTTTGTTTCCAGTTTTGATTATAGAGGGCTGCAGCTATTTTCATAATCGATTATTATCAATATAAGCGATTAATTGTTGCAGCCCAATTCAAAAGTCAGCTACACGTGTTGCTAGGACTTAGGCCCCGTCTATATTTGTTTCGGAAGAATTACCTTCACTTCCTGTCCTGGAGACGTAACAGGAAGGAACAGGAAATCTCTTCCAAGAACTCTTGTTAGATTGTTGCTACTGGGATAGTTGTCCCCATTGGAAGATTTCCTCTTTCCTTCTGTTTTGGTGACAGGTTGCCTTTCTGTCTTGAAAAGGGTGGTAAGGGTCCCCAGGATAAACAGAGAAGGTGACTCTCCATAGCAGGGACATAGGCAGCAATGAAAGTCTAGGAAGACTTTTAACACTTCAGAATGTTATAGGCTGTAGATACACCTTTTGTTATCAATAAGTGTTTTTCTCCTTCACATCTACCAGTGAACAGTTATACACTCTTTTATGGTTAAAATGTAAACATATTAGCAGTTTAGAATAACTTTGTAGAAATGTGATGGTTAGAATGTGTACAAACAGTGTGAACAAATGATAAAGTAACTTTGGAGGAAGGATTGTTAAGGAACATTTCATTTTCTTGTCACATGATGCGTTCTGATAACCTATTGCATCGCAATGAACGTAAGCGCCGGACATTTCGCCCTAGGATTTATTATTGAGTTGATAGCAGTTTACCAAATTTACTTTTTACGCAATTCGCATTTGTTGTGTTTATAAATAGCCTTCTTTGTCTCCGTACTGTTAAGCGTTGTGCGGGGACCATATTGGTGTATATGGCGACAGCTGTGATCAGGGGTGGGGTAGAGGGGCTTGTGCCTGCTCATATGGAACTCCATTCTGTCATGCCATACACACTGCCTATTGTTCCAGAGACCCACAAGTAGCATATACGAGTCCCTATACGCGCAGCCCTTCCCCGCTGAGCCGGACGACGGTTCACTGCCGTTCCAGGAGGAGGAAAAGTTATGGAGATGCAGATCTCAGACGGTGTCTGGTAGACTGGGACGCGGCGCTGGGAACTGAGAGTGAACTTCTCGCAGATTTAAAGTTGGGGGGACAACCAGAAGACGCAGACATTTTCGGTGTGTGAGTATCGGACGCTTACGCAGTTTCAACTGCCGTTGTTAGACCTTGTCAGATGTGAATTGTATCCTTGACTGAGCCTGTGTGCATTCAGGGAGCTGTCCATCATTCTGCTTTATCCACCTGTCCTCAGGTAACTCTACCCTCAGCAGGGGGTGAGGGAGTGGGCTCCCATTAATACTTAATTCTGTCTTTGTCACGCTCTGCAGTTGTTGTATGTCAGCATGTACCATGCCACCAATGTATGGCTTCAAACCGCCCTATTCTGAGTTAGGAATGAGTGGACTGTATGGCCATCGCTGCCAGCATGCCATGATATTGTCCTCCATTATCTGCTCGATCCCTACAGGCAATGCCGGCCGTCTCCTCACTAGTGTTTTTCAGAGGGTTTGAAAATTAGGCCTCATTCTCACTGCCGCGCATATCCGCGCGTATTGTCCCTTATGCAGCATATGCAAATAAATGGATCCATACACATAGCTGCGCATGGAGCCGTTTATTTGCGTAGCGTAAAAATGCGGGAAAACAGAATGGAACCGAGATGCGCTCGGGCAGCGTATTTTACGCGCATTTGCACGCGTATAAGCACATACGCGCGTACAGTTGATTAAAACTTCTATTACGAACGATGCATTCTGGAATTGCATATAGTGCACGCATATACACACATACGCGCGTATATACGCAATATACAATTTTGCTCTTGCGTTGTGTGTGAATGAGGCCTTAGACTTCAGTATGGAAAGTTGTACATTATCATTGTGTCGTGATTTGTGTCTTTGTATTGCAAAATGTGAATTGTAAAAGTTTCCACTTAGTGACAGCATCACTGCCCTGGTGAAGGGGGGTCCGGTGAACCCCCCAAATTCATTGGCCACTCTTCCATTTTCTTAATGTGACATTAAATTTGATTGGATCTGTAAAAAAAACAAAAAACAACAACAACCTGGTGCTCTTATTCTTTCTCAATTTCATGTAGCTGTATTGCGGTGACCCCTGTTGGTCCTCCAGCCATCAGATGGCTGCCCCGTGGTTGAGTCCATGAAGTTCTCTATGGACCAAGGCCCTGCACACCAGAAACACCCTATTTCTTGCACTTGTGTCACAAGGCCAGGAACTAGGGGGGAAATCTCCCCAGTGGGGGTCACAAACAGAGATAACAAAAAAAATAACTATTCCCTTTCTATGCCAAAATAGAAAAAAAATGAAATTATTGGTGGCAGATTAAAACACAGTGAGCCCTCGTTCACACCTGAACGTTTTGTAGCGCGTTCTACGCTCGACGAACGCTCTACAAAACGCTCAAAAATATAAATCCCATTGTATTCAATGGTCTCGTTCCCACCTTGCCGTATTTCCGCCCGTCCCTAACGCGCTACAAAACGGCCCACGCCTGAAAAGGTACAGGTACTACTTTGGGCCGTTTTGTTGCGCGTTTCCATTGGGATACAGCCAAGTAGCCTTCGGAAACGCGCGTTCGTGGCGCGACTTTTTTACCGCGCGACACACGCGCATATGCAATACGCCTAGGTGTGAACGAGACCTGAGGGGAATTCAACAAAACTGGAGCAGCTGTGCACGGCAACCAATCAGCTTCTCTCTTTCATTTTCAAATCTTAACTGAACAAACTGAAGAGAGAAGCTGATTGGTTGCCGTGGGCAACTGCTCCAGATTCTGTCGGCTCCAGGTTTGATAAATCCCCCCTTGCCCCCCCCCACTCTTTATTAAAGTGAACAACAATATATTTTATTGCAGCTCACCAGTCCTTAGATGTGATGACTTGTTTTGGGTTTTTAGGCTTTTTTTTTTTCCTTCTCTCTTTATTTTTACCTGGTGATCCCGCCAGTATAGGACACTTCCTGTCCGATGGCAAGGGTGGTCCAACTCCGGCCCTCCAGCTGTGCTTGGTTTATATGCACATTTTCTGGTCTCAGATAATCTTCACACTCACTTTCAACAGCAATCTCTACCCATGTGGTTGTTTCTGCCTCGTACACATTGAGATTTATTTACTGTGTTGCCAAAAGTGTCTATGCGACAATTTCATCCTGTGTATGACAACCTAAAAAGGCAAAAAACAAAACCAAACCCTGTTTTTGTCCTGGTCAGTTACACGTAGTATATGTAGGCCCTGTCTATATTTCATATGGAAGATATCTCTTTACTTCCTGTCCTGGAAACATAACAGGAAGTGACGAGAAAACTCATACAAGAAATCCTCTTAGATCGTTGTCACTGGAACAGGTGCCCCCCTATTGGAAGACTTCTCCTCGACCCCTGTCGCAGACACAACCATGGAATGTGCATTTGCTGCGCTTTAAAAATGGACCTTTACCCATATCTTCAAAATCACAACAAACACAACTTTATAAATGTTTAGTGATGACAATCTACACACACAGACACTTCTAGATAACTGCGGGCTTTGCATTCTCTGCACATCTTATTTCTCTTTTCTTCCCCATTCTTCTGACAGCGGCCATGTTTACTAAGGGCAGATTTCTAGCTCTTCTTTCACTTCCTGGATTTCTGGCCCATGTGACTAGGGACATGTGACCATGCACATCATCCCAGGGGAGGAAAATACTTTTCCCCTGAGATCTGGTGAGATTACAGATGAGCTTTCCCAGCGATGCTCTGCGTTGAGATTTCCCAGGGTGCATCGCTTTGGCAAACCGAAGTCATTTTGCCCTTCCAAAGCAGGAAGTGAACCCTCTGCGAGTGTAAGCGTTTCACAATCACCTGACACGTCTATGTTATTATTAATCATCATACATAGAGGGACGCACTGGCAGAATATTTCAGTGGAAAGGTTCCGCTTTAAGCCAGCGCGGAGAAAACGGTTAAAACCCGCGCTGACGCCGCTCGCTATCCTTGGCCGGCGCGTTGTTTTCTCACCACGATCCGTAAACCTCCAGAAAGATAAAGGGAAGGAACGCACAACGCAGCCAGAACGCTTTTTGCCAATTTTTTTTTTTTTTTCTCCTTCCACCTCAGCGTTAACAAGACTTTTCCGGTGGGAGGAAAATAAACATTTCAGATCGCGCGGGGCGAGCAGCGAGATTAACAATTCCGCTCGACAAACGTGAACTTTTCCTGAAGATCACCTGCTACTTTTATTCAGGATAATGTCAGCAAAATAAGGGGTGGGGGTGGCGGGGGAGGAGAAGGAGGAGGAGGCAAAGAACTGACAGGGGGCAACGTCTGCCAAATGAAACAGTTACCGGATAAAACGCATGTGTGTGTGGTTAGTGATCCACAAGGGCCTTTAAAGGGTCCGTCCACCCAACTATGATATTCCAGTAATAGATGGAATCTGGGGCCCCCGAGTCATCTGCTGGCTTCTTATAGCTGGGAGGGGCGGGCACAGATGCAGGATACCTTCCAAAGCAGGGATGGCACAGACAACAAAGTATCCAGGATGTCTGGATTTAGGAAATCTGTTAGCCCCTCCTACTTCCAGTAAGAAAATTGTTAATAGGTTAGATTCTGACTCTACCATTAGTAGCTGATTGGCTGCATTCACTGTTTGGGTGAGAGTTTTTGGACCGTCTCCTTCAACAAAAGTTGATTTAAAAAAAAAAAACATTATTTGTCTTGACATGGGCCACATACTGCTCATTGTTTGACCAGTGCATGGCCAGCTTTTCTCCAGCCATTTTTTTTTTTTAAACCTTTGGATGGGTGTCACAGGGACAGGAAGTAACAGGATTCACAGTCATGGGATATTCAGCTATCTCTTATTGTATGACTGTCTGTGATCCCATTGGATAGACTTGCCTTCACTGGGCGGGGCTGACAACACTGTTTGGGATTTAAGTGCACCAGAGGCAGCGTTGTCATCTCAGGCCAGGTTCGCACCATTTTCCGTACAAGATCTGGAACGCGGTGCAATGCGTTTTTAAAGTGATTTTACAGCGATTTTGCCGCCTGAGCCAGCACTACAGGAAGAGGCACTCAGCTGCAAAGGGAAGTTCTCCCCAAGCATGAGAAGACACGAGGATTTAAAAGGAAGAGCAGCAAAGAGAAGGGTAACTACCATGGATTTCAGGAAGGCGCACATTACAGTATTGGTTTATGTTAAAAAATCTGAGGGATTAATGTCACTTTAACCCCTCGAAGGAGTTTTCTCCTCCAGGTTACAATTGATAAAAGTCCATTTTAAACGGCTTTTAAAGTGATGTGTTTTGGGAGGAAGTCCGTTGTTACAAAACTGACTAATCACTTGAACAGCCAGTGTCGCAATTTAAAGGGATGGTAAAACTATTAACGACTTCCATCTAAATTCCCTTCTCGTTGGTAATACGTAGCGAATCGCAGTGCCGTTTTTCTTTTCCTTCTCTTTACAAAAGTGGGTCTCTGATGAGATTTGTTGGCCAGGAAACAACTGTATCTCAGCGAATATCTAATACGGCGGGTGCACAGTGAGGTTACAGTTCCCACCTCCCATCCCCCATCTTACGGTGGGGGCTTATGCTCCTCTCCCAATGCTAACATATTCTGACACCGAGCTTCCTGCGTAAAACTTCCTGAACTGTTGTGATTTGGCCCCCGCGCTCTTCTCCTGGCCCCCCGCTACAAATAGCACGCTTTTTATTCCGCGGCCAATATTAGACCCTTCATCTCCTGCAGGGGATTCAGGGCGATGCAAGGAGGTCAGCGGTGCTGAATGTTTATTTCCACATTATTATTCATGGAATAGAAACATCAGCTAACTTTAACCCTTGAAATTCAGCTGAAGACAGTTTAGACACTGACATTCACCATATTATAGGATAGAGTTTGTGTGCAAGTGTCAGTGTGTCACTGTTCCAGGAACCCCAAGTGCCAGTGTGTGATTGTTCTGGATCCCCAAGTGTCAGTGTGTCATTGTTCTGGGACCCCCAAGTGTCAGTGCGTCATTGTTCTGGGACCCCCAAGTGTCAGTGCGTCATTGTTCTGGGACCCCCAAGTGTCAGTGCGTCATTGTTCTGGGACCCCCAAGTGTCAGTGCGTCATTGTTCTGGGACCCCCAAGTGTCAGTGCGTCATTGTTCTGGGACCCCCAAGTGTCAGTGCGTCATTGTTCTGGGACCCCCAAGTGTCAGTGCGTCATTGTTCTGGGACCCCCAAGTGTCAGTGCGTCATTGTTCTGGGACCCCCAAGTGTCAGTGCGTCATTGTTCTGGGACCCCCAAGTGTCAGTGCGTCATTGTTCTGGGACCCCCAAGTGTCAGTGCGTCATTGTTCTGGGACCCCCAAGTGTCAGTGCGTCATTGTTCTGGGACCCCCAAGTGTCAGTGCGTCATTGTTCTGGGACCCCCAAGTGTCAGTGCGTCATTGTTCTGGGACCCCCAAGTGTCAGTGCGTCATTGTTCTGGGACCCCCAAGTGTCAGTGCGTCATTGTTCTGGGACCCCCAAGTGTCAGTGCGTCATTGTTCTGGGACCCCCAAGTGTCAGTGCGTCATTGTTCTGGGACCCCCAAGTGTCAGTGCGTCATTGTTCTGGGACCCCCAAGTGTCAGTGCGTCATTGTTCTGGGACCCCCAAGTGTCAGTGCGTCATTGTTCTGGGACCCCCAAGTGTCAGTGCGTCATTGTTCTGGGACCCCCAAGTGTCAGTGCGTCATTGTTCTGGGACCCCCAAGTGTCAGTGCGTCATTGTTCTGGGACCCCCAAGTGTCAGTGCGTCATTGTTCTGGGACCCCCAAGTGTCAGTGCGTCATTGTTCTGGGACCCCCAAGTGTCAGTGCGTCATTGTTCTGGGACCCCCAAGTGTCAGTGCGTCATTGTTCTGGGACCCCCAAGTGTCAGTGCGTCATTGTTCTGGGACCCCCAAGTGTCAGTGCGTCATTGTTCTGGGACCCCCAAGTGTCAGTGCGTCATTGTTCTGGGACCCCCAAGTGTCAGTGCGTCATTGTTCTGGGACCCCCAAGTGTCAGTGCGTCATTGTTCTGGGACCCCCAAGTGTCAGTGCGTCATTGTTCTGGGACCCCCAAGTGTCAGTGCGTCATTGTTCTGGGACCCCCAAGTGTCAGTGCGTCATTGTTCTGGGACCCCCAAGTGTCAGTGCGTCATTGTTCTGGGACCCCCAAGTGTCAGTGCGTCATTGTTCTGGGACCCCCAAGTGTCAGTGCGTCATTGTTCTGGGACCCCCAAGTGTCAGTGCGTCATTGTTCTGGGACCCCCAAGTGTCAGTGCGTCATTGATCTGGCCCCCCAAGTGTCAGTGTGTCATTGATCTGGAACCCCAAGTGTCAGTGTGTCATTGTTATTGGATTCCCAAGTATACTTTGTATCTATTGATTTGTTCATTCTTTTCCATTTGATCTTGTAATACATTCTCTTATCACAGGACAGTTTGGCTATCACGGGGTATTCTTAGCTCCTCTCTCACCTCCAGCCTGGGTCATATCACATATTTGTGTAGCGTCACATGACTTGGTTTTATATCCTACAATTTGCAGCCCTCAGCTGCGTGTGGTGGTCACACACGGGGCATGCAGTTGCCTGATGACGATTCCGAGGCGGCGGACTCCCATTTACCCCACATTTCCCTCAAGACGCGCCGACCATCTGCAAGGGATAACTGACATTCTAACGTGGCTTTGGTTTCACAGTCACAGCTTGGGCTATATATATAGCCTGCTCCACCCTGACTGTGCCGCATTGCTGGCCTGTACCACATACCACTCTGCACATTCGTGTATCTCTATCTATATATACATATACATGTGTGTACATACTTATATACATCTGTCAGAACCCTTCGCTTGTCTATGTGTGGTTTTGAAAACAGCAGTTAATGAAGTGTAAGTTGAACTTTCTTAAAGAGACCCTGTCACTGACGTAAAAAAAAATTGCAGGTAAATGCGCAGAAATATCAAGTATTTTAAATGCTTAATTGCAGTTTTTTTTTCCCTTTTCGTCAATTATCTTTTTTAATTCATTTTCTAGACACAAGATGATTAAACGAGGATTTCCCCTGCACACCATACAGCAGTAGAGACCTTGAAGTAACGGTGGTGCTTGTAGTGATGTCCACGGATGGCGCCGTGCGTACAACAGTAGATGACTTAATTAATCTTAATTGCTTTCTTCAGTCTCCACACAAGGACACAACGTTTCCCAGTTTAAACCATACGTGCATTTGGTGTCTGTTGTGTAAAAATGTAGCATGTCTGCATATTTACGCAAGGCACGTCAACGCATGTCAATGTACTGCAGTGTGTCGCAATGCGCTGCGGTGCATTAAGTTCAATCAAAGTAGAACTGAAGCCAAAACTTTTCAGTTCTGAATAGAATAAGGGAGGGCTATTTTTATTGCCATATGTGTTCCATTGGGGGAGATTTCACTTCCTGTCTGATAGCCACAGCAGGAAGTGAGATGAAATCCCTCCAAAGTTAGATAAATCCCTGGTGGCCCCCAGAACTGTCCCCATTGGAAGATTTCCCATCTATTCCTGTTCTGGTGACAACCCAAAATTTGGGATTTTCTTTCACTTTCAGTGATCACATTCACCAAAACAGATAAGGAGGGGACGCCAACAGCAATAAAAACCTGACGTGGGTTCTAATCCCTCTCCATTCCATCCAAAACTCCAAATAGAAAGTTTGGGCTTCAGTTGCACTTTAAATGTTTTTGTTGTTTCCCTTTGCTAGCATGGTTTGTTTCTGCCACTGAATGTGCGCACACCTGACAGTGATTGATACAGGGAACAGTGCACTGTGGGGATTGATGTCAGATTTAGGGAGACAACAAGGGGCTGCGATGCAGCATTTGGGAGGATCTACATGGACCCTGTGATGAAGTGCCGTCAAGAAATGACAGGAAATGGGGTTAAACATAAAGTTATCTGTAATACTTGGTATTCTTGTTCTGGAGGAGGGAGATACTGAAGAAAAGGCCGTTTCATTGCCCTCCCTACCTGGAGCCAATCAACCGGATACCTGAGCAGTCACAAAAGCCATGGGTCCCACCTTCTGCAGAGAGATGGGCACTGTGCTCTATCTCCCCCCCTCATCTTTCTGTAAGGACGCACAAGGTAAGAGAAGGCGCAGTCTCTGCATTGTTAGCTGTTTTAGGTTTAATAATTCCCCTGGTTAATGAAACATACAACTCCCTGATACCCAGAACTTTTAATTTTATATGTGAATGTATTTGTCTCAAAGTGTGGTGCAGAAATTGTTGTAAAAGACCTTTTTATTGTTAGTTATTATACTGTGTGTGCACAAGAGAGCGGCCCTGCTTGCCCTTGGCACATCCAGGTTGTGCTTAATAGTGCATGATAATTAAACTTTCTACCCTATTACAGCAAGTCTGTCAATCTTCTGTACTGAAAAATATAGTCTGCGGGTGGCTTATCTTCTGAGTGGTTTTAACTTAGCAGTCACCAGGTAAAGGTTCTGACCGCAGCATCGGATGTACAGAGAGCCAGTGGTTTTATCTGATTTGTGCCTTGCGTAGGACAGGTTGCCTTTAAGGAATGTTTGTTGGATTGACACGGCACAGAAATGTTTACTGTTAGACTCAACGTAGACAAATGGAGAGTCCCTCCGCACTCCCCACAGCGCTCCCGGCCTGTGCAATGATGGTGCTCGCAGTGATGATCACGGATGCCGCCGACCCAACAAACAGCAAGATACAGGAGTCACCAGCACTCAGTAATATCGTTCCAATAACAAATGATATGACATTGTCGCCCTGATGAAGGGATCCTGTGTGGCCCCCAAAACGTTGGCTTTTTGCATTGTTACAATCTGTCCGAATAAATGGACATTTGTTATAGGAACGATATTACTGAGTGCTGGTGATTCCTGTATCTTACTGTTAGACTCAGGCTGGTCATGGGTGTAGAGATATTTTGCTGGAGAGCCAAGACCCGCGGTGATGCATGGCCAGTGGTGGCGTGAATTATTGAAATGCCGGAGGGCTTTTACCTGCTGTAATATTTATGGTTGCTTGTGTTATACTTTTCAGCATTCGATACATAGTAGCTACCATCGCACTCCTGACATGATTGATCCCACACAAAAGTCGGGTGGTTGCCGGAAGTGACTGCACTTGC
Organism: Nanorana parkeri; assembly: GCF_000935625.1. NCBI lineage: Eukaryota > Metazoa > Chordata > Amphibia > Anura > Dicroglossidae > Nanorana > Nanorana parkeri. Next base: position 82,460 of record NW_017308276.1, on the reverse strand, counting down.
CTCTGCATATCAAACGTAACAAGTAAAAAAAAAGTCACTCGCACCCCATTTCTAATTATAGTCATTCTTCTTTATGGACCATGGAAGTGCCACATTGCTAAGCAAAGTTTCGGAACCAAGTGGTCCGTTCTTCAGGCAACGCTTTTGTTTGCCGGAAGAAAGAACCACTTGGTTCCGAAACTTCGCTTAGCAATGTGAGAAAGCAGAAATCACCAGCACACCAGTACCACCCAAGTACTTGTAGCGGTCACTGCGGTGCTCGCAGTGACAATCACGGATGGCACAGTGCAACAAGCAGTAGAAAGCAGAAATCACCAGCACTCAGTAAATATCTTTTGATGTCGATTTAATCGGACCAATCTTTAATTGTCACGTACAATGTAACATGTCACCCTGATGAAGGGATCCTGTGCGGTCCCGAAACGTCGCTATTTTGTACATGACAATTGACGATTGGTCCGATTAAATGGACATCAAAGATATTTACTGAGTGCCGGTGTTTTCTGCTTTCTACTGCTTGTTGCACGGTGCCATCCGTGATTGTGACTGCGAGCACCACTACAAGTACTTGGGCCGGGAACGCTGTGAGGAGGGCAGAGGGACTTACTACTTTCTATGCTTAGCAATGTGACACTTCTATGGTCAATAAAGAAGATTGACTATAATTTGAAATGGGGTGCGCGTGACTTTTTGACTTGATACTTTTAAGCTCAGGATGTCTCCTTTGAGCAATCTATGTTGTCTTTTGGTCTCTTTGTACACTGGAGATCGAGAAAGATTGATACAAACCTGAAGATTCTCCATTATTTATAGATAAAAATCATTCCGAATACTAATCAGTTGCACGGCAGTCCAGCCAAGCTAAGCGCAGTCACCCAAAACTTTACCAACTCTTCAACATGGATGTTGGTTTTCCGACATCTGTCAGTATGTATTGTGTGTACAGTCCGCCCCTCTGTCCTGTCATACTGCTCCCCTGTAATACATAGCCTCTGACAACACACCATACACGGTATCGTCATAATCACTGCCGTATGGGGGGGATCATAATTTACACAAATGTATCTGCAGCTGCTGCGGTTTTCATGTTTTATTATTCGGCTTCTCCTCTAATTCCCTTCCCAGTTCCCTTTTGTGCACATTTGCTTCCCATATGTGAAAGATAGGATATGGGGTAACAGTGATCTGTGGGCCAGGGTCAAAGCCCAAAATGTGCAGACTTTATGTTCCTGGGTTGCTGACCCCGAACAACTATGCAGAAAGGGCAAAGATTGCAATTGATATATTTATGTGGCTTTCAAGGGTTGCATTAGAGCTACAAATTTAGGTGGTGGGGACGGGCGGGGTAGGAGACATTCTTCCTGCATACATTTGACTTCCTTTCAGGCAAGTGGTTAGCACTCTTGCCTTTTACCACTAGCTCCTGGTTTCATCCCCCCCCGGTACGCTATATACATGTTTGTATATTTTCCCTTGTCTTTGTGGCTTTTTTTATTCCAATAACTAAACATAAACAGGTATGTCTGTGAAGGTTCTCATTCATCCAGGTCATGGTATATCTATAAAAAAACAAGTCAAGGCAACTGGACCTGCTGTAAAAATACAGCAAGTCCAGTTGCCTTGACTTATTGTTTACATATATAAACAGGTATGTTAGCTGGCTACCTCCCAGATAAGCCCATGTATGTGAGTTTGCCAGGAAAATCAGATTGTGAGCCAGTGCAGGGTTTAGGGCAAATTATATTCAGAGAAGACCAGATACCTTTGACGTGGGCCCAGAGCAGACCAGACACCTGCTATGGGGCCCTGAGCAGACCAGACACCTGCTACGGGACCCTGAGTAGACCAGACACCTGCTATGGGGCCCAGAGCAGACCAGACGCCTGCTATAGGTCCCAGAGCAGACCAGACAACTGCTACGGGGCCCAGAGCAGACCAGACACCAGCTATGGGTCCCAGAGCAGACCAGATGCCTGCTATGGGTCCCAGAGCAGACCAGATGCCTGCTATGGGTCCCAGAGCAGACCAGATGCCTGCTGTGGGTCCCAGAGCAGACCAGATGCCTGCTATGGATCCCAGAGCAGACCAGATGCCTGCTATGGGTCCCAAAGCAGACCAGATGCCTGCTATGGGTCCCAGAGCAGACCAGAAGCCTGCTATGGGTCCCAGAGCAGACCAGATGCCTGCTTTGGGGCCCAGAGTAGAGCAGACACCTGCTATGGGTCCCAGAGCAGACCAGATGCCTGCTTTGGGGCCCAGAGTAGAGCAGACAACTGCTATGGGTCCCAGAGCAGACCAGACACCTTCTATGGGATGCAGAGATAAAACATAAGGTAAGATCGGGACAAAGTAAGAAATTATTGCAAAAAGATAAAAGCTCAATAGATCAGAGATGTAGGGCGATGGATGGAAAGTAGGTGATTATAATGAGAATTTTTCATTCATCTGCTCTTCACGTATTGCCGTACATTTCTGAACTAGAAACTCTGCATTGTATCTGATGCAGTCGGATGTTTTTATTTATTTTTCTGATGTGTTTATTTGGTTGTTTACTGGAACTGTAATGTTGCCAGTTAACAAATATTTACGTGTGACTTTGAAATGTTGCAAAACAAAAATGGAGGTAGAATTCCTTCCGGTAATCTGAGTTTGTCACATTGTATCCATTGTGCTGAGTACCAGCGACAGAGTCCTGCTTTCTGTGTCTCTCTGAAATCTTTGGATCCATGTAAGGAGTCAGCGCTTATTTTAAGTCTTTCTTCATATCTTCCTCTGTGTTTTGTGCTTTGCATTCTGTCCCATGCTTGAACCTTGTGTGATTCCACTCCCAACCATAACCCCCCCCCGCCTAATATATGAGGCTTGGATAGAAGACATTTCACGCATAGTCCTTGCGTCAGTGATGAAGGGACAATGCGGGGGCCCCGAGACGTTGGCTTTGATGGGGATCAATAAAGAAGTACAGAAATTTTCAGATCAGGTGATCTACTACAACACTGAAATATGAGGCTGTCTGAGCTTTGTTTTATAGCTGAATGACATTGAGGGGTCTGCGGCTACCCGCTCAGCAGCTTTACACTGGGTACATAATCACTTGAACCTTGTGTGATTTCTCCCCCACCTAATATACGAGGATTGGATAGAAGACGTTTCACGCAGAGTCCTTGCGTCATTGATGAAGGGACCCTGCGGGGCCCCCGAAACGTTGGCTTTGGTGATCAATAAAGAAGTACAGAAATGTTCACTTGATTACATGACGTCATCCGTGTTATCACAGCGAGCACCACGATTGTGCAAGTCTATGACGCCGTATGGAGTGCAGGTGATCTACTACAACACTGAAATATGAGGCTGTCTGAGCTTTGTTTTATAGCTGAATGAACATTGAGCGGCCTGCTGCTACCCGCTCAGGAGCTTTGCACTGGGTACATAATCGCTTGTTTATTGCAGAGATTTTGTCACCAAGTGTCCTGTGTCTTCCTATAAAGATAAACAGGGCCCGGCGCTAAAAGCAAAACGATCAATCACCCAGCTGCTAATCAAATTACAGCGGAGTAACGCAATTATTCGGCCTAAATATTTTTTTATTTTCAGACATCTGTTCTCTCTCCTCTCGATGTTTTCTCCTTCGGATTGGGGGCGAGCGTCCAGCGAGAGGTTTATACATAATATTTCAAGGTTGTGCCGTGTACGGAGCAGGAAAGGAGACTTCTCCTGGAAGCCCGGCTGGGCTGCGGGGGCCGACAAATTGAGTTAGCAGCATGGAGATCTGGCGTAAACAAAACAACATGTATGTGAGTGCGCTAAATGTGTTATCTCGCGTTGATACAGAATTATTGTCGTCTTTTGGGGGTTCAACCTCATTGGTGTAGAAAATATCACACCGGGCACATTTCTTCTGGCAAACACAATGGAGCCCTGGTGCCCAACCAGGGGAAGGCAAGCTCATTGTGCGGCCCTCTGGGGCCCCTGCAGACAGTAGTCTGTGTTTTGATGCTTGCTCCAGGCCAGTGAGGGAATTATTCTTTAGATTGGCTTATTTTAGTGAAATGGTTTGGCATATCTCTTACATTACTGTGCTGTCCGCCCCTTTTCTCTTTTCATGTTTTTTATTTTATTTTTTCTTAGGTGGGTTGTAGGAGCAAAAACATATGGACGTGTTTGTGAAAGGGCCGTGATCTATAGCAGTCTCATGTAACATGTCTGCAGTCTCTGACCATCTACTGTAGTATGTCTGCAGTCTCTGACCATCTACTGTAGTATGTCTGCAGTCTCTGACCACCTCCTGTTGCATGTTTTCAGTCTCTAATCATCTCATGTAGCATATTTTCAGTCCCTGACTATTTCCTGTAGTACATCTGCAGTATCCGACCATTTCCTGAAGTATGTCTGCAGTCTCTGACCAGCTCATGTAGCATCTTTTCAGTCTCTAACCATCTCTTGTAGCATGTTTGAAGTCTCATACAGCATTTATTGAAAGTTATGTGGGGCCCTTCGGGGATGTCAATGTATCAAATAAGTTGTGTTCATTTACTCAAGCTCTGATTTTTGCTTAGAAGTGCTGCACAGTTACAATGTTGCAGTCTGATCACTTGGGGAGGGGAGACTGTGGAAATGCTTCCTCCTGCATGTAACAGACTGATCACTGGGGGAGGGGAGACTGTGGAAATGCTTCCTCCTGCATGTAACAGACTGATCACTGGGGGAGCGGAGACTGTGGAAATGCTTCCTCCTGCCTGCAGCAGTCCGATCACTAGGGGAGGAGAGACTTGGCAAATGCTTCCTCCTGCATGCAGCAGTCTGATCACTAGGGGAGGAGAGACTGGGCAAATGCTTCCTCCTGCATGCAGCAGACTGATCACTGGGGGAGGAGATACTGAGCAAATGCTTCCTCCTGCCTGCAGCAGTCTGATCACTAGGGGAGGAGAGACTGGGCAAATGCTTCCTCCTGCCTGCAGCAGACTGATCACTGGGGGAGGAGATACTGAGCAAATGCTTCCTCCTGCCTGCAGCAGACTGATCACTGGTGGAGACTAAGGAAATGCTTCCTCCTGCCTGCAGCAGACTGATGACATCATCTCAGCCTAGGGAAAGTCACTGACTGGAGATCACTGACCGCTTTTTGATAAGGGTGGAGCTTCTGTAAAAAAAAAAAATGATCCTATCTCTGTATATTGTGACATCCGGTCAGGAATATATGTTGTGCAGATTTGTGACATTACTGTAGTGACAGGTCCACTTTAGGAGTCTCTGTTCAGGTGGAACTAGTCAGGCACCAGTTATTTTTTTTTTGCAGGGGTTGGCTGCTTTGCTTTTGGCGTCCGTCCATTCCCGGTGCCGTGTCTGGCTTGCGGTGTACTGCGCACAGCGCGGCGTACAGACACACCGAATTTGGCTGGGAAGGGTAACCTTGCAGGTCATCCGACCACCATCCATACATTTCGAGGGAAATTAAATTCCTCAGCTTTGGAAAACACCAACCGCCTGTGATGTGCTTGGCGGTTTTGTTGTTTCTCTAGCGCCGAGCGCTGGCAGCCAATGACAGCTGACTTTTGTTGAGGGGACATTGCAACATTTTAACTGGCAGGTGCATCGGGCCAAAGAGGTCCCGGCGAGGTATTGTGCTGTGTATGTTGGATCCAGGAAGGACTCCGTTTTATGACGGGCTGTGTGTGCACGGTGTAACTCCCAGTATTTAGCATTATGGTCTTTTTATGGGGAGCACAGCGCTGTCAGTGGGCCGGATTTATCAAGAACTGAATGTATTGGCCAAGAGCAACTCGTTACATTGACTTTTTATATGACTTCAGTTGTGAGTGTAAAGCTGAGCTCTGGGATCAGCAGATATTGTCCTCATACAAGAGTCATGTGTGTTCTTCCTGAATCTTGGTGAGCTTTGTGTCTTTCTTCCAGATCTGTGCAGTAATCCAGAGTGAGACTTGGAGCTTCCAGTAATAAAGACCGCTCACTGCTCATCTCTCTCCTTGTGCAGGGTGACTGGTCTTGTCTCCTCCCCCTCCTGTAATAAAGACAGGTCACTGCTGCTCTCTCTCTCCTTGTGCAGGGTGACTGGTCTTGTCTCCGCCCCCTCCTGTAATAAAGACCGGTCACTGCTCATTTCTCTCCTTTTGCAGGGTAACTGGTCTTGTCTCCTCCCCCTCCTGTAATAAAGACCGGTCTCACTGCTTCTCTCTCTCCTTGTGCAGGGTGACTGGTCTTGTCTCCGCCCCTTCCTGTAATGAAGACCGCTCACTGCTCATCTCTCTCCTTGTGCAGGGTGACAGGTCTTGTCTCCGCCCGTTCCTGTAATGAAGACCGCTCACTGCTCATCTCTCTCCTTGTGCAGGGTGACTGGTCTTGTCTCCGCCCCCTTCTGTAAGAAAGACCACTCACTGCTGTTCTCTCAACTTGTGCAGGGTGACTGGTCTTATCTCCTCCCCTTCCTGTAATAAAGACCGGTCACTGCTACTCTCTCTCCTTGTGCAGGGTGACTGGTCTTGTCCCTGCCCCTTCCTGTAATATAGACCAGTCACTGCTGCTCTCTCACCTTGTACAGAATGACTGGCATTGTTTTCTGTATGGGTGGAGCCTACTTGGCCCCTCCCACAGCTTTGCTCTCTGCACAGGCTATGTACAGCACAGTTATGATGTCAGCGATATGTTTACAAGGTAATATCAGGGCTCCACAAAGTGGTGACCATTGTCACTGTACAAGACAACAGTGCTTTGAACGTTGCTCTCCACTGTACAATGCATTCGGATGCTATTCACAGTGAATGACAATGTACCACGCTGCACATAGAGCACAGACGTTGCCATCTGTGGACAGAAACATGTGTTTTGGCAAGCATTGCCGCAAAACATAAGTATGAACGGGTTTCCAAACTTTCTTTAAACAAACTTTATTGAAGCTGTTATGCCGCAGAGTAGACAAAATGTTGGTGTACTCTGTATGTGTGTATGTTGGACTCACAGCGATCCAATGGTTTTGTTGTTCCGTTGTTTTTATGTAAACTCTGTGTAGGATTTTTGAACTGGCCCAGACTCCCCCACCCCCCCCCCCCCTTATTGAAAACATGTTAATGTAATTTGCTGCTGTACATATGGCTGTAAGATTTTGAGCGTGGCCCAGTTTTCAGTCAAACATTCTGCTCCCACCATAAACGCGCCGGTGTACTGCGGCTGCAAAGGCTTTCCCAGCAGGGACGGGGAGTTTGAACTATCAGCGGCTGCCTGGATGGCTTCAGACAGCCCTTCCACCACTGAGGAAAGTCTGAAATAATCCAGGAAAGCAACGTTTCCGACCATTTCCTGATTTAAGCCTCGTCTTTACATTGTTTGGAACGGGCCCAAATTGTGCGTCTCTCAAATTATTCCAAAAACATATTGCAATACGTTCCTTATGTGTGGCCACGGGAGAAACCTGTAGAGCAGTAACCCTTCCTAGTGTGGAGGAAGCTGAGTTACGCTGATTAGAGCCAGGAGCCAGGGCCTACAGAACGGGGGGGCCTCCCACCAATCTCTGATATGCTGAAGAGGCGGCTGCGTTGTACGGTTGGCCAGCCCTCATGACAATAAAGACCATCAATTTACAAGAAACCAACAAAAAAAGTTAAAACCCTTTAAAATATATACATTGATTTCTTGGGTTGTGTTTGCTTTATGTCACTCATTTCAAACAATATAAGTAATAGTTTTGTTTTTTTATGTTGCATGGGGAAAACTCTGTATGGTTTTGTTCAAGTAGTATTCTTCGAGGTTCAGGTCATCAGGTCACATTGGAGACTCCCAACCAAGGCCAGAAGCAATGTAATTCCCGGGGTGGAACCTTCCCTCCAGCGCCACAGTGCCTTTGCTAGTTTGGATTCTCCGATATTAAGGGCAGCAGCTGATCTCAAGGTTTCTTTTAAATGCGACTGATTCCTTTACTCTTTTTGTATCAATGCAATCACCTTGTATTGATACAGGCAGGGCCGGATTTCCCACAAGGCCAACCAAGGCCCGGCCTCGGGGCAGCAGGGAGTAGAGGGGCAGCAGGGGTGTGGAATTCCTATCTCCCGATACCTGGGACATGCAGTTCCGGGCGCCGGGCGGGTAGTTGTTTTCTACATTTAGCCCTGCTTTGGGAAAACAGAGCTAAATGTACAGCGGGGAAAAAGCTCACTTGTTTCATGAAAGTGATCTCTGCTATGTCAAGAAGATCACTTGTATGCAGCCTGCAGGTCTGCCATTCTCCATTGGGGGGGCGCATTGAGGAACCTGGCCTTGGGGCAGCAGATAGAGTAAATACGGTCCTGGGTACAGGTTTTCACCAACAGTTATATCAGCAGTTTTAGAATCTTCAGCTTTTTTTTGAGATGGGAAAGTAGGAAACCCCTCGCAAAATGTATGTAAGCAAATATTAACCTCCCCCCCCCCCCCCCCTTTTTTAGCTCCAGAAAAAAACAAAAAAACAATTT
>NW_017308276.1:48910-73234 GCF_000935625.1 Nanorana parkeri | reverse complement strand
CCCCCCCCCTTTATATCGGCAATAGAAAACAACAAATGCAATGAGTTAGCCATTGGGTGTAAAGTTGAGTAGATGGTCTATATATCAAACTAAAATGTTGAGGAGATGAGAGAAGCAGGGGGAATACGTTCCAAAAGAGGGACAGAGCAGATCTATGGAATCTTTCAAGTCTGAAAATGATTCATTTTTCCCTGGAAATTTAATTGGATTTTTGCCAGCATATTGACAAAGTCTTTAAAGAAGAACGGAACTCTCGAAGCTGTGTCCAAAAATAAGGCAAGCAGAGGACAAACCAGTATTGCCTGTGGGCTCCCTTCCCCATTACTGCACTTTCTTCTGCCTCTGTGTGGAGGCGGCCATCTTGGTAGAGGCAGGGCTTTACTTCCTCATGTCAGATCCTCCAGCTTGGAGAACAATGAGCAGAGCAGTAGTGACGTCACCAAATCTCAATCCAGAGCTTGCTCCCTCTCTCTCTCCTTTCTCTCTCCCTCCCTGTTTCCTCTCTCTCTCTCTCTCTCTCTCTCTCTCCCTCCCTGTTTCCTCTCTCTTTCTCTCTCCCTCCCTGTTTCCTCTCTCTTTCTTCTCTCTCTTTCTCTCTCCCTGTATCCTTTCTCTTTCTTCTCTCTCTCTCTTTCTCTCTCCTTCCCTGTATCCTCTCTCTCCTCACTCTCAAATTCAAATAAGCTTCATTGGCAGGACCAAATATATTTTAGCTGCCAAGGCATTTGAGCTCCTCTTCTCTATTCTCTTTCTTCTCTCTCTCTCTTTCTCTCTCCTTCCCTGTATCCTCTCTCTCCTCACTCTCAAATTCAAATAAGCTTCATTGGCAGGACCAAATATATTTTAGCTGCCAAGGCATTTGAGCTCCTCTTCTCTATTTCTCCTTTCCTCCCTCTCTCTTTCTCCTTTCCTCCCTCTCTCTTTCTCCTTTCCTCCCTCTCTCTTTCTCCTTTCCTCCCTCTCTCTCTGCTTTCCTCCCTCTCTCTTTCTCCTTTCCTCCCTCTCTCTTTCTCCTTTCCTCCCTCTCTCTTTCTCCTTTCCTCCCTCTCTCTTTCTCCTTTCCTCCCTCTCTCTTTCTCCTTTCCTCCCTCTCTCTTTCTCCTTTCCTCCCTCTCTCTTTCTCCTTTCCTCCCTCTCTCTTTCTCCTTTCCTCCCTCTCTCTTTCTCCTTTCCTCCCTCTCTCTTTCTCCTTTCCTCCCTCTCTCTTTCTCCTTTCCTCCCTCTCTCTTTCTCCTTTCCTCCCTCTCTCTTTCTCCTTTCCTCCCTCTCTCTTTCTCCTTTCCTCCCTCTCTCTTTCTCCTTTCCTCCCTCTCTCTTTCTCCTTTCCTCCCTCTCTCTTTCTCCTTTCCTCCCTCTCTCTTTCTCCTTTCCTCCCTCTCTCTTTCTCCTTTCCTCCCTCTCTCTTTCTCCTTTCCTCCCTCTCTCTTTCTCCTTTCCTCCCTCTCTCTTTCTCCTTTCCTCCCTCTCTCTTTCTCCTTTCCTCCCTCTCTCTTTCTCCTTTCCTCCCTCTCTCTTTCTCCTTTCCTCCCTCTCTCTTTCTCCTTTCCTCCCTCTCTCTTTCTCCTTTCCTCCCTCTCTCTTTCTCCTTTCCTCCCTCTCTCTTTCTCCTTTCCTCCCTCTCTCTTTCTGCTTTCCTCCCTCTCTCTTTCTCCTTTCCTCCCTCTCTCTTTCTCCTTTCCTCCCTCTCTCTTTCTCCTTTCCTCCCTCTCTCTTTCTCCTTTCCTCCCTCTCTCTTTCTCCTTTCCTCCCTCTCTCTCTGCTTTCCTCCCTCTCTCTTTCTCCTTTCCTCCCTCTCTCTTTCTCCTTTCCTCCCTCTCTCTTTCTCCTTTCCTCCCTCTCTCTCTTCTTCCTTCTCCACCTCCTCCTCTCTCTCTCTCTCTCTCTCTCTCTCTCTTCTTCCTTCTCCTCCAGCTCTCTCTCTCTCTTCTTCCTTCTCCTCCTCCTCTCTCTCTCTTCTTCCTTCTCCCCCTCCTCTCTCTCTTCCTCTCTCCCTCTCCCTGTCGCTCTCTGCTTCTTGCTCTCCGCTGTTTTCCATGTTCAAGTTTCCTGTTTTACGTCATTTTCAGGCCTAAAATGTGGAATATAACATGGGTGCAAAAATTGAAAAAAGGGCCTCAGTCATGAAGGGGTTAAACAACAAAGAAACTCTCCTATCATTGCATTATGGATCTGTGCCCTGTAAACCTCTGTTCCTGCAGCCCGGCTATGTCATGCATGTGCTCTTCTACTATCTATGAGCTATGGTGCTGAAGCAGAGCATGACCCATAAATTGGCCCAGTGGGTCCCCATCTCCTGGCAGACAGGTTGTATCAGCCTCCAGTGGTTGAGGTGTACTCCGCAGAGTCACTTTGGCGTTCTGGTGATTGTGGTGGTCTCCGGAGCCCCTGGCTGGGGGTTCCATCTGCTTTTCATCCATTTGCAGAGCATGGAGCCTTTGAAGTGCCCCCCCCCTCCTTTTTGCTTCCACCTCCAGCTGTCATCCCCTGAGTTCCGCTCCCTGACACCGGCTTTTATACCCGTCCTGCTTCCCCCACCATCGCCGACGCCTCGGGGGAATCCGAGTGACGACAGGCCTAGCAAATGGCTCGGAATCTGCAATGTGTATGTGCCACCGCAGCCGGCCCAGCGCTGATTCTTGTTGTCTTGTTTCGTTTACACGCTAATTAAGTGCAGATTTTTCATGTTATCTATTAAAACGTCTGGAACAGGGAGAAAGGGGCATTGTGTCCCTCATTTGTATCACATTAGGTCAGTATTACGCACTATGAACCCAATTCTGCTTATCCTTCGCTTTTTGCTTTTTTTAAAATTATATTATATCGCTCTCGCCATTAACAGAAATAAATGTTATTCGGCTGATCTCATCCAGAAATGTTACACTTGTTATGTGTCATTGTCCAAGTGATTGTTACTTTTAGTGTCTGGATGTTCTGACTTTGCTGTTCTCATGCTGAACTACCTGATGGATGCTGACAGAAAATATCAGCGCTGTTAGATACAATTAGCTTCCCCGCAGAGATAAAATACACATCTTTAATCCGAAGAGGATTCACTGGACCTGATTCACCAATGGAACAAGAAAATCCTATGTCACAGGCTACACCATTTATCATTCACAAACTATACAAACACACAGGTTACAGTGAACACAGGAGGCATTTATAAAAGCAGGCAGATATAAAAGACAGATTATTGCAACTTTTTGTGTTTTTGTATTGCAAGAGGTGGAAGTACCTGAATTTGACCCGTTATCAGCCTCTTGAAGTATAGCAGGCTGGGAGATGAAGAAGCAAGGAGCTATTCAGGAGTAGTGCAGTGCAAGCAGCATAGGAGGAGAGAGATGCAGTGCTGTATACAGGGCAATGCACATATGGCACATGCCCTGGGCGCCACTTGAAGGGGGCTGCTTCATGGGTCAGTTTGCCGGCCCACAGAGACAGGCTGACTTTTTTTCACTCTGGCTGGCATCCAGACAAGTTCCTGGCAACCGGTGATGTCACTGGTTGTTAGGAGCTCTGTGGGACGCCTGTCAGGGCATCCAATCCAGTTCCTGCCAACCAGTGACATGGGCAGGATGCCAAAAGTGCATTTTGTATTAGGTTAGTTTCTGGAGAGATGAGCTCATCAGCCTTCTGTTCATCCACTGTCCAATCTACAGGCTGGGTGTGGAGACAGGAAACCACTGTATCCCCCCTATAAATGTAACCGAGAGAGCACTGTCTTCTTCCTGGCTGTCCTGCCTGGCAGAGCTGTGTAGATCTCAGGACTGGGTGGACAGATATACAAAGCCATGGGCAGGTAAAACAGAATATCTGTATTTCATCTGTGTGTTTAGCCGTGCGCCTGAAGTTCAGCATTGACAAGGCTGCTTTGTTACAGAATGTGAATGAGCCCCAATGATTGAACACACTCTGAGACGACAGCACCACGAGGCCATATCTGCGGTCCATGTCTGACCGCCCCAAGTGCGGTCAGATCAAGGGATCTCCCGTTCCGTTTTGTTGTTTCAATTCCGCTCGTTTCCCTGTAAAACTTGTCAGCAAATGTAACGTTTTCCCTAATTTATGCTGCCGGCGTGTTTTCCGCATCCCCGAGGAGCTTGTTTTTCATTTAAAATCCCGCTTTCTCTTATGTGGAAGAAGTTTAGCGAATGTTATTGGTTTTTTTTTCCTTTTAATGAAATTTAAATACAGAATGAGATTTAGGTTGGCGCGTTTTAATATTTATGTGGCGCAGGAAATTATCTTTAGGCGCGTTCGCCGGAATAAATTAGTTATCTTTGTTTTTTGTTTTTTTTTGTCTTTTACAGGTGCAAGGAAATGCTAGATCTAGTGATATCACAGAGCCTGTCTGTGACCAGTGGCTGCAACGAAAACCTGAAATTCGCCCCTTCCGACAGCGACTGCGCATCTCCCGATGACATAACAGGTACCGTCTGTCTGCGTGTGTCCTCTTGCATGTATGTACGTGTGTATTGCTTATAAAGCAAAGCTGTCCTGGTCATCTCTGTTTGTGATGTGACTGCCCGTCAGTACTGTGCTTGTGCTGAACCCTGTGTTAGAGCTTCATTAGTAACTTATCAAGTTATGTCACTTGCCGGCTACTTTTTTTCAGTGATTTCATTGGTTATGTTATAGTTCCTGTATGTGTTTCTGGCCAGCTTGGGGTTCCTAGACATACATACATAGATTTCTCCCAGTCTAATATATCCCCCCATTCATCGTCCATGGAAAAAAAAAATCCTGCCGGCTATTGTATTCAGACAGCGGCAATGATGCGGTCGCTGCAACCATTTTCTGTTTGCCTCCTTCAAATATTCAGCAAAAGGAGTGAGAGACCCTCAAATGGCTTTTGCAAGGCCCGCAGTTACTCCCAGAACCCACAGCTGGAGGTCCCTAGAGAAAAGAGAAGCCGGCGATTGATTCAATCCATGTGCATCCAGATTAGGTTGGGTTTTAGCCCTCGAGGAACAATCGTCAGAATAAAGAATACTAAAAAAATCGGAGTTACAAGTGCAAGCGTGTGAAGAACCGATCATTAGAAGATCTGGCAATAGATTGTCGATGTGATTAGATTTACTTTCAGCCACACAACCTCACTTAGTGTGAATTGTGTCTTTTCAGGGGATGGAATTTTTGTCTGTATACCCTTCCCTGCCACACTGCATTAAGAGAAGGGAACCTCAGTGCTGGGACAAGGTCTTCTAGCACCCAAGGCAAAGATGTCAAAGTGTACCTTCTCCCTAAGTTGTAATGGTAGTAGCTTATTACAGGAAGGGGCGGGGACAAGACCAGTCACCCTGCACAAGAAGAGAGAGCGTCAGTGACCGGTCTTTATTACAGGAGGGGCGGAGACAAGACCAGTCACCCTGCACAAGGAGAGAGAGCAGCAGTGACCGGTCTTTATTACAGGAGGGGGCGGAGTCAAGACCAGTCACCCTGCACAAGGAGAAAGAGCAGCAGTAGGGGGCATGGACAAGACCAGTCACCCTGCACAAGGAGAGAGAGCAGCAGTGACCGGTCTTTATTACAGGAGGGGGAGGAGACTAGACCAGTCACCCTGCACAAGGAGAGAGATGAGCAGTGACCGGTCTTTATTACAGGAAGCTCCAAGTCTCACGCTGGATTACTGCACAGATCTGGAAGAAAGACACAAAGCTCAGCAAGATTCAAGAAGAATACCCAGCACTCTTGTATGAGGACAATATTTTCTTATCCCAGAGTTTGGCTTTAAAGACACAAAACATGGGGAAATGCATTGCATGGAGATGTACTGCACATATATATTTTTCTTCTGCCCTCACAGTGATGCAATTCTGATACATGGTGGCAAATTACAGTCAGAACAGTTTGATAATCACATGCTCCTTTAAGGTGACAGTCCGAGAAGTTACATATTCGCCAAAACTCCTCTCGGATCTGGTACTTCACATGACATAAAGCTAAGCACAGCCATTACCGAGAAGTATTTCCATAACATCTCGCAGCTCATCAAAATCTAATCCGATCTGTGTGTTATTGCTGAAGAAACAAAAATCATGGATATGCAGCCTGACAGGCGGACTGTTAGTTTTATATTTTATATAGGAAGCAGAGCTCCAACCTCCTAAAGGAAGATTTAAACTCAAAGTGGAATAAAAGAGGTTTTTTGTTTTTTTTTTAAAGGTACAAAATGTTAACTCGGTTTACATTTTAGTGCCTCAGAAATCCTTCAGTGAAAGAACGAAGCCTTCTCTCTTCTTCTGACCTCTGAATGGCCTTTTATAAATAAAGTCTCTGGAATGGAATGCCCCGTAGAACATTCCGCGCACCGTTCTCTGGCCGCCCTCCCGCACATCCGCCTAGAATTGTTCCCGGTGCCCAAATCTTTACTTATCTGGCAGGAGCGGACGACGACACGTCGGAGAGTCGCATAGTGGGAGCATTCGGCGACCGGCAGCTAAATGTGACATCTGTTAAATAAATTGCTGGCACCTCACTCGTCAAAAGAAGAGCTCCGCCTCCTTCAAAAATCGGGATATTGGTTCACGTAGAGTAGTCGGTTAGAAGATAATGTAGATACAATTGTTACCCCACCGCAAAAAAAAGACAGACCTTCCTATAAGTTAAAATGTATCTACACCCAAGAAGAAAAACGTCATTAACCGCAGCTTACCAGATCTTAAATGTGGGGGCTGCATTCATTTTCTTACTGCTTGATCCTGCCAGACAGCCAGTGTTCGGTAGGATTGAGGTCAGGTCTGATGTTGGATGAGTAGACCTGGCTTGGAAAGATGTTCAGTAGGGTTGAGTACAGGTCTGATGTTGGATGAATAGACCTGGCTTGGAAAGATGTTCGGTAGGATTGAGGTCAGGTCTGATGTTGGATGAGTTGACCTGGCTTGGAAAGATGTTCGGTAGGATTGAGGTCAGGTCTGATGTTGGATGAGTAGACCTGGCTTGGAAAGATGTTCGGTAGGATTGAGGTCAGGTCTGATGTTGGATGAGTAGACCTGGCTTGTAAAGGTGTTCAGTAGGGTTGAGGTCAGGGTTCTGTGCAGGACACTCAGATTTCTCCACACC
Source organism: Nanorana parkeri (assembly GCF_000935625.1). Taxonomy (NCBI): domain Eukaryota; kingdom Metazoa; phylum Chordata; class Amphibia; order Anura; family Dicroglossidae; genus Nanorana; species Nanorana parkeri. The sequence goes on along the minus strand of NW_017308276.1, from coordinate 66,172 downwards.
AAATTGGTCATACCATGGCTTTATGAAGCTTGCTCCCATTCCTCTTGAACCTATACCATCCTCTACTCTTCTGGGAAGACTTTCCACAAGATTTTGGAGATGTTTGTGGGAATTTGTGCCCATATTTGAGGTCAGTATGATGTTGGATGAGAAGACCTGGCTTGGTGTTCACCAGGGTTGAGGTCAGGGATCTATGCAGGACACTCGGGTTCCTCCACACCAAACTGGTCACACCATGTCTTTATGGAGCTGGCTTTGTACACAGGGGACAGTCATGGTGGAACAGAAAAGGGTCTTCACCAAACTGTTAACTTAAGAGCAGAATTGCCTACAATGTCTTTGTCTGCAATATGATGAGATGAGAAGAGTGGGAGGTGTTTGATGTCCAAATCAGGAGAGCAGCCCAGGGCGACAACACTGCTAATTCATAGATACAGTGCAGTGAGTGACCATTGTCACCCTAGGACAGGAAGTGTGTTACTGGCTGGATCACCATGTGAGAATAAAGGGAAAAAAATCAGGAAAAAAGAAAAGGAATGCAGATAACACATCTTGTATGCTGCAATGTATGACATTTCTGTTTTGGGTTTGGACATGTCTTGTGGATTGTGTCTTTAAATGAACATCGTGACCTTCTTTCTTCTAAGACTGGTAAATCTGCAGTTCTTGGCAATGAGAGAATATTGCCCATGATTTGGTAACTAATTGCTACTTTGTTATCTTCATCTTTTAATTTGCTGCTCTCCAGCTAGTTGCATGGTTAACAAGGCTGAAAAACGTCTCCTTTCATCACTTTCATCCTCTGGCAGATTCCAGCGGTGTTGATCCAAAGGAAGTGGCGGATGAGGTTACTTGCTGTTTATTGTCGGTCATTATCCACGATGCCTCCTTCCCCGGCCACGCCGGACCTCTGTCACTAACTCCACAGCTGCTTTAGCTCATGAAGGGGCGAGTCAATTACAGAACAACAATAAGATTATTAGTTGCTGGTATTGTGGCCAAAGCGGGCAGTGGGATCGGAGTGGTGTCGCACACAGCAGGGAGGTCACCTCAGGTCACATGGAGCAGTAAACGGTTTTTCCACTCCTTACCCATTAATGCCACTGTGAGCGCTCTGGGGATTCTCTGTATGTGATCTGCTCTTTTCAGGGTCAGGAGACAGCTGCAGCCGAGAACAGTACCGGAAAATATCTAAAACATTCCTTTATCCCAGTTGTGTTCTCAAATATGCTGTATGGGTAAAGGTTTGCGGACACTCAAATGAGCTTCTTGGAGCTCCCATCCCAAAACCAACTATTAGCATTTATATGGAGTTGCACCCCCACCCCCCCTTCCCAATATGGCTGTTACTATGGAGTTGTCCCCCCATGTGCAATAATATGGAGTTGCCCCCCTTTTCCCCACTTGGCCATTAATATGGAGTTGTACCTCCATCCCCCATGACCATAAATATGAAGGTGTTTCTCCATCCCCCTGTGGCCATTATTATGGAGTTGCCCCCTTTGTGGCTCATCAGGGAAGACTTTCCCCAAAAATCTTGGAGGGTGTCTGTAGGAATTTTTGCTCATTTGTAACATCAGGTACCGATGTTGGATGTGAAAAGAAGAGGCTTTTAAAAATGTACAGTAGGGTTAAGGGCAGGGCTCTGTGCAGGATACTTGAGTTCCTCCACACCAAACTGGTCACCCCATGTCTTTATGGAGCTGGATTTGTACACAGGGGACAGTCATGGTGGAACAGAAAAGGGTCTTCACCAAACTGGTCACACCATGTCCTTATGGAGCTGGCATTGTACACGGGGGACAGTCATGGTGGAACAGAAAAGGGTCTTCACCAAACTGGTCACACCATGTCTTTATGGAGATGGCGTTGTACACGGGGGACAGTCATTGGGGAACAGAAAAGGGTCTTCACCAAACTGGTCACACCATGTCTTTATGGAGCTGGCTTTGTACACAGGGGACAGTCATGGTGGGACAGAAAAGGGTCTTCACCAAACTGATACAATAAGGAAAGGGCAGCACAATTGTCTACAATGTCTTTGTATGCTGTACTATTAACAGAACCTTCACTGGAGACAACATATAGTGTAGGTGTGACGGTAAGGTGTCCACAAATATTTATTTTAAAGAAACTAAACTTATACAGTTTTGTGGGGGAGTAGGCTAAGGGACTAAGTGACATCAACCAGAGGATGTTCCTATGTACTTCTCTACAGAGTTGTACAATTTGACATGATGTGAAACGTCAGAAAAACATTTCAACATTCAGAATTATTTGAGAAGCCTCCAACACTCTCTGACATTTCTACAGATGGTGAACTTAAATATGTAAAGTGTAATTCTAGTTTTCCACTGCTTAATACTGATCACCAGCAGCCTATAGAATATATGAAGTAAAAGAACAAGTCGTACATCCTCTCCCGGATGACGGTTATAGCGCGCTGGAAAGGGTTACGTCTGAATGGGACCTCAGCTCCAATTAGTCGGAATTCGGCGCTTTTTCTTGGCAGCCGTCCTCTGTAAACCAAATAAGCAATTAAAGCGATTTCTTCTTCCCTTCTCGGCGAGGGCAAAGTTTAATTTTCTCTGAATTATTTTTCCAGATAAGTCGAGGAAAAGATCTTCCTTAGAGGACTTCTCACATTCAGGAAAAAAAACAGCCCGCGGGGTGAACCTCCGGCTTGTTCTTGGGGTGAACCTCCGGCTTGTTCTTACCTGTTATGTGTTTAGTTTTAGTTTTTATAACAATTCAAAACTTTCAGAAAGCCGACCTGCTGCATTAAAGTGGACCTGTCGCTAGTTTATATTTTTGTTGGGGATGGAGAGAAGAGTTAAAATGGGGAGACTTTTCCTCAATTCTTGTACCTGTTACACCAGCACAGGAAATGGGGGTGGAAAGGGGAGGATTTTTCAGCAGGACTGGAAATTAAGGACACATTAATCACAAAGAAAATGGGGGACGCATTTGTCACCAGGATAGGGAATGGGGGACGCATTTGTCACCAGGATAGGGAATGGGGGACGCATTTGTCACCAGGATAGGGAATGGGGGACGCATTTGTCACCAGGATAGGGAAGGGGGGACGCATTTGTCACCAGGATAGGGAATGGGGGACGCATTTGTCACCAGGATAGGGAATGGGGGTGCATTTGTCACCAGGACAGGAAATGGGGGTGACATTTTGATATTTGCATAACTCCCGAGAGTCAGCCCACTGCTTGCATCAGGTCTGAGGGCTTTGGAAAGGAGTACTGAGGCAGGGGGCTGTGATGTTGTCCGGAAGCCATGTACAGTACCCTGTTGGCTCCTATATTCCTGGACAGCTTGGTCTGGTAAAACAAGTCAAAGAAATAATGTATCTGGATCAACAGATAATAAAATCGTGTTACAGGGGAAACTGGGACACACATCCTGCCGTGTCAGCGCTACAGACAGACAGCATCATATATGTCACTTGTTATTCTGCCCAGAGTTGCAATTTAACTTCTTCTTTTTCTGTCACCCTCTGCGCTGTCCTTCCAGCCGAAGCATATTTGAGTTTTTGTGGGACAGACGGCAGCACAGTCACAGCAGCAGAGTTCAGTGTTGCCGAAAACCATTTTCATCTTTTTTTCCTCTCATTTGTTTTCTCTCCTTCAGGCAGCGGCAAGGAATCCCAGCAATTCGCACCTGACTTGAATTACCCCAGGTGAGCCGAGTTATGGGGAAAATGCTAAAGATCCTGTTTTCAGTGCAGCAAGGCGGACAGCATGCAAAGCCGTAATTATTAGAGAGGGCACCCAATATATAGAATGAATCATTCCAGGTGACGGATGTCTCTCCACCTGTGAGGTTTAGTATTCTTAACCGCCTTACGGTAACCAGGTAGATGAGTTCCTCTGCCCCAGTAACAGTCTGTCCAGTCCCATATAAGTAACACTCACCTTTGTTATGTATTTCATCAGCTGATATTGAGGGTGTTGGTCTATTACATGCAAGCAGCCGCACCACTTCTAACAATAACCAGACTCCTAAAGAACTCCCTGCAATGACACTTTACAGGATTTGCTGCAACGCATAATGATTTCCCTGTTTGCTGTTTTTAAATATCTCCATATATCCGTCATACAGTTCTATAGGTCAGAGTCATAATGAACATTGCCCATCTGTCTCAATGCTCGATTTGTCAATGTGTTACAAATATTCATTATGTATCTATATTACCAGTATGTTATGAAATGCTGTACTGAACCCGTCACGTCAGTCTCTGTACAGAGGAGCTTACACTCTAATGTCCCCTCCCCCCACAGTCACATCAGTCTCGGTACAGAGGAGCTTACACTCTAATGTCCCCTCCCCCCACAGTCACATCAGTCTCGGTACAGAGGAGCTTACACTCTAATGTCCCCTCCCCCCACAGTCACATCAGTCTCGGTACAGAGGAGCTTACACTCTAATGTCCCCTCCCCCCACAGTCACATCAGTCTCGGTACAGAGGAGCTTACACTCTAATGTCCCCTCCCCCCACAGTCACATCAGTCTCGGTACAGAGGAGCTTACACTCTAATGTCCCCTCCCCCCACAGTCACATCAGTCTCGGTACAGAGGAGCTTACACTCTAATGTCCCCTCCCCCCACAGTCACATCAGTCTCGGTACAGAGGAGCTTACACTCTAATGTCCCCTCCCCCCACAGTCACATCAGTCTCGGTACAGAGGAGCTTACACTCTAATGTCCCCTCCCCCCACAGTCACATCAGTCTCGGTACAGAGGAGCTTACACTCTAATGTCCCCTCCCCCCACAGTCACATCAGTCTCGGTACAGAGGAGCTTACACTCTAATGTCCCCTCCCCCCACAGTCACATCAGTCTCGGTACAGAGGAGCTTACACTCTAATGTCCCCTCCCCCCACAGTCACATCAGTCTCGGTACAGAGGAGCTTACACTCTAATGTCCCCTCCCCCCACAGTCACATCAGTCTCGGTACAGAGGAGCTTACACTCTAATGTCCCCTCCCCCCACAGTCACATCAGTCTCGGTACAGAGGAGCTTACACTCTAATGTCCCCTCCCCCCACAGTCACATCAGTCTCGGTACAGAGGAGCTTACACTCTAATGTCCCCTCCCCCCACAGTCACATCAGTCTCGGTACAGAGGAGCTTACACTCTAATGTCCCCTCCCCCCACAGTCACATCAGTCTCGGTACAGAGGAGCTTACACTCTAATGTCCCCTCCCCCCACAGTCACATCAGTCTCGGTACAGAGGAGCTTACACTCTAATGTCCCCTCCCCCCACAGTCACATCAGTCTCGGTACAGAGGAGCTTACACTCTAATGTCCCCTCCCCCCACAGTCACATCAGTCTCGGTACAGAGGAGCTTACACTCTAATGTCCCCTCCCCCCACAGTCACATCAGTCTCGGTACAGAGGAGCTTACACTCTAATGTCCCCTCCCCCCACAGTCACATCAGTCTCGGTACAGAGGAGCTTACACTCTAATGTCCCCTCCCCCCACAGTCACATCAGTCTCGGTACAGAGGAGCTTACACTCTAATGTCCCCTCCCCCCACAGTCACATCAGTCTCGGTACAGAGGAGCTTACACTCTAATGTCCCCTCCCCCCACAGTCACATCAGTCTCGGTACAGAGGAGCTTACACTCTAATGTCCCCTCCCCCCACAGTCACATCAGTCTCGGTACAGAGGAGCTTACACTCTAATGTCCCCTCCCCCCACAGTCACATCAGTCTCGGTACAGAGGAGCTTACACTCTAATGTCCCCTCCCCCCACAGTCACATCAGTCTCGGTACAGAGGAGCTTACACTCTAATGTCCCCTCCCCCCACAGTCACATCAGTCTCGGTACAGAGGAGCTTACACTCTAATGTCCCCTCCCCCCACAGTCACATCAGTCTCGGTACAGAGGAGCTTACACTCTAATGTCCCCTCCCCCCACAGTCACATCAGTCTCGGTACAGAGGAGCTTACACTCTAATGTCCCCTCCCCCCACAGTCACATCAGTCTCTGTACAGAGGAGCTCACACTCTAATATCCCCCCCACAGTCACACACTATTATTATACATTTATATAGCTCTGACATATACCGCAGCGCTGTACAGAGAACACTGAGCCAGTCACATCAGTCTCTGCACCACATACACTATCCTGGGCCAGGTTGGTCAGGAGCCAATTACGGCTGCTCTAGGTTTTTGGATTGTATGAGGAATCCGGAGAATTTGGAGGAAATCAGCAGAAACCCAACGAGAAATTATAAACACTTTGGACTCTTTTTAGATTTGAACATCATCCCACCACTGCGAGGGCACACGTATGCATTGTGCTGCCTCAAACGATCCCGCTGGAAGTCAGCAGATGCCAATACTCATTCCCTGAGTTGTAATTATTTCTGTCTGATGACTGACAGCAATTTTAAAGCGCGGCCCCAGCCAAAACCTTTCATTGGTTATGGTTGGATAGTGTGGGGGGATTAGTTGTTTGGTATTAGTTGTTGGTTAGATTTCTATTCCTTCCTTTCCCAATGACTAGAGGGAGTAATACAGGAAGTAGCATAAAAATCTCTCCAATGGGGACACTAACACAATCCTCACAGGATGCTGGGCTTGGGTTCCTATCTATCTATGGTGGAAGAGGATTCTGGGACAATATGATTGGCTGCTGTTATAGTTCTCTGACTTTTCTTTCTTGTGATTGAGGTTATACTCTGATAGATATTTGTGTTACATTGTATTCTCTCTGTCCCTCCAGGCACTACCCCCACATCGTGTCTCCTCCGTCCATCCCAGCGATGGCCACCTATGGACAGACACAGTACAGCACAGGAATACAACAGGCAACGGCATACTCCACGTACCCTCCACCAGCGCAAGCCTATGGCATCCCCTCATACAGTACGTTACCGACTACATGACCACTGCAGTCTCTTGTGTATCTGCTATTTGTTATATATGTTTTATTTATAATGGTATAGATCTCTGACATATACCGCTGTGCTGTACAGGGAACACTGAGCCAGTCAAATTACACTCTAATGTCCCCCCACAGTTACATCAGTCTCTGTACAGAGGAGCTTACACTCTAATGTCCCCCCACAGTCGCATCAGTCTCTGTACAGACTAGCTTACACTCTAATGTCCCCTCACAGTCACACACTATTATTATACATTTATATAGCTCTGACATATACCGCAGTGTTGTACAGAGAACAGTTTGGGACATAGAATGTCAATGCCTGCTACCTTAATGTCATTGGATCTCCCTCTATACCCTTGAAGCAGCTTCACAGCCCCTCAGAAGGCTTCCCACCCATACATACACGCCGAGCACATATGCGGTTTTAGAAATCCAGGTCAGAGGACGGAATCTTGCATTTCACTGACCAGCAACAATGTTTGGTATCTGAGCAGAGCGATTTGCCAAGGGGAAGTGCAGCTTTCATCCCTGGCGGCTCTCTGCGGGTTCTAAATGTTACAGCCAAATCTCACACACATCTAAAGAGCGTTAGAATTGCAGGAAGAGGCCGCGTTACAGAGCCACACCAGGAATACACTGTGCAGGCCACGGCGGAGATGGCTGTCAGCTGGAGAAGCCTTTCCATTCCTTGTCACCTAATATTTCTATTTGCCATTTAATGTCATTTTATTTCCATCCTGAACAACATACATCATTGTACTTTATATACAGGAGTGCAAACACGCAGTCTCAGTAGCAAAGCCTTTGCGGCAGGATAGACAATACTTTCCCTATAGCGCCACATTATTCATTAAAGTAGCATTTAAAGCTCCCCTATTATCAGCCTAGAGTCCTCTCCGGTATATGAAATATGAGATGATGATGTAGTTGACCACGTGTTCAGTGTTGCTTAACCTTTGTCATGACTGGCCAAGGTTCCTACACAATCCTGGAAGCTGCCATTGGCCGACTCCCAGATCCAATGCTAGTTTTAGGGCAAAATGTAAAGTATCCCCAGCAGTACAAAAATAATATGTATTCGCCAACCACATAACGAAACATTTCAGGGCCACCGGTGACCCCTTTGTTAGACAGCAGTCACCACTTTACATTTTGGACTATTACAATTAGGGATGCACCATATATCGGCCGCCGAAACTTATCGGCCGAAAATTGCACTTTTGGCATAATGCCGAAAGTGCAATTTTCCTGCCGATACAGCGGCGCATCCATTCTTTCTTTCCTCCCCGCTGGGCGCTGCTCTGTGTCCCAGCGGGGAGGAAGGAAACTGTGATAATTGGCCGAGCGCTGCGGGAGCGGACGGCGTCTCCTCCCACACCGCTCAGCCTCCTATCACAGTCCAACAGAGCGGTGTTTGGGCGGAGACAGGCCGCGCTGTCACAGGAGGCGGAGCTCTCCTCACGCAGCACTCACTCAGCCTCCTGTGACAGTGTGTCAGAGCGGAGAGCGGATACAAGCAGTCGGTGATCAGTGATCGCTGAGTGTTTGTAGATAATTGAGGACAGAGTATGGTTACTATATCCCCAATTATGAATGAATGGGAAGTGATCTATATCACATCTACATCACTTCCTGTTTATTCATGATTGTGGATATAGTAACCATACTCCGTCCTCATGTTATCAATGATCAGGAATACTCAGTATAGAGGATTCCTCTTCATTGATAACAGGGGATACAGAAAAAGAGATTGAGGACTTTGTGTCCTCAATTTCTTTTTCTATTTTAAAAGGGAAATATCAGGGGTCTTAGACCCCCAATATTTCCCTGAAGCCCCTAAAAGTAAAAAAAAAAAATTACAAGTTAAAAAAAAAAATATTTAAAAAATTTGAAAAAACTAAAATAAAAAACATTTTCGGTATCGGTTTCGGCCTGACAATTTTTTTTATTTCTGTTTCGTTTTGGTTTTAAAATTTCCATTTCGGTGCACCTCTAATTACAATGATGGTGCCATCAATCCTTTCACCTAAGCGCCTGGCATTTGTTGACGTCTGTGGCTGCACTGGATTTAATGGATATTTCAGCTGGTCTATGGGCAGCACTTACCTCTTGAGCATAATATGCAACAACGTACCAAGCTCGGAACCAGGACCTTGAAGCCAGAACTGAATTTAGACTTATATTTACAGAAATGCAGACATGCACCAAGACATTTGCTGCAGCAGCTGTACTGTTGGGTCAGTCCCTCTTCTTTTTTAGGCTTTTACAACGGGGGATTATAGTACCCCCGCAACGCATTGGCTATCAACTATCAAGGTCCCCCATTGAGTAGAGGGTAAACCTGATTTAGAAGCAGCCCTACGGCTATACAAACACCACTAAATCTATAGTTCTCCACATCATCAGTCCCTAAGATCCATCACCACTCCCGTCCAAACCCTTCCTCGTAGAACTGAGGCAGACAAATCCTTTTTTGGGGGGTTGTTTTACAGCGCGTTTCGGGGGCTGGAAAGTTTCCAGAGAAAATACCTAACAGTTGTTCTGGCAGAGCAGGTGAAAGCGCAGCCATTTGCTACTGAATTGTGTCTGTAGGGCGGCCACATGCCACTTCCATATGTTGCTTATAAATCCTGCAGATCACCTATCAGGGCTAGCGCTCAGAGTCCCCACCTGGCCCCTAATACAGAACAATGAGGTGTTCTTGTTTATGGGGAGCGGCATAAATTCAGCCCGTCCACCCAGACAAAACACGGCTTTGTTGGGGAATTACATGTGGTTGCTGATTGCCTTTTCTTTAATTGGAATCAACCGCTGCCTCTCCATAGACATTGCAGATCTATTGTTCTACTTTATACTTCTTCCAAGAAGAGTTGAAACAATTGCAAAAGAAACATTCTGCTGTTAAAATGTATCCAAAGCCACATTTGTATCTCATTTTGAATAGAGTAAGAAAGGTTTAGAACCTTTTTGGGGTTTTTATCCCCATTGGTGTCCTCGCTGGGGAGAGTCACCCCTCTGTTTGTCCTGGTGACCACTGTCACCGAGACAGAAAGTGATGGGAGATCAAACATTTTAAAGTTGTCAGCAAAACAGGAATAGAGGGGGGGCACCTGTTCTGGAGACAACTTTCTAAAGTCGGGAATACACGCTTTTATTTTCTTCCTTCAACCTGCCAGCTGAGTGAAGAAAATAGAACAGATTCCTCCATCAACGAGCATTGATCGAGGAATCTCCTGCTGTTTCCTTTTGTATTCTGACAGCGAACGGCGGCCACTGTCAGAATAGCTAATCAGAGCTGGCAGCTCATTGGTTGCTAGCTCTGTTTGGCTGACATTTTTTCCAACATGCTCAGCTGTTCGAGAGATGCCAGTTGGGAAAGTGCCCACGGTGGCACCCACAGATTTTATTGCGGTTCATCAAGAACCGGACAAAATTCAAAGCATGTATTCCCGGCTTTAGAAAGGATTTCCCTCACTTTGATAAGATTTCTTCTCGCTTCCTGTTCTGACTCCAAGACTGGAAGTTAAGTCAAGTCTTCCCAATAGGACAAATCTTGGGGTTTAATCATTAACTAGATGGCAAAGTGCACCAGCATAGTATAGAATCTTCTCTCATGTTAAAAGAAAATTCAAAGTCTCGCACCCACATAATAAAAAGCTTGTGTTTTCAGTGTGTTGGAAGTAAGCATGGACTGCTCGGGCCCGGCTCTACTGATACAATTGCCTCTCTTCTCTTTACATGCTGAGCTGCAGGGCTGATTTCTTGGAATCCTTTATGTTGATGGACAAGAAACAGTATACAGTTGTGCTGACTCTGTGTTTCTGTTCGCTTCCCCCGGGAGATCAACAGGATCATATTAAGCTACACTGTGACAGAGGGCCGCGTCAGACGGGTAGCAACGATTAATCACTGCTACAAAAGTCCAGCCATTGACATCAATTTGTAGCTAGCGATTCGATCACTGAAGTCGCTGGCGTTTTGTCATTGAGAAAGAACTTGACGCTGTTAGAAGATAATCCCAACTCAACCTAACCCCTGAACCATCACGTTATCAAACCATTCATCCCCACACAGCTACCTCCTCATGTATCACTTCCCCCTCCCTTTTAGATTGTAAGCCCTCAGGGGCCGAGCCCTCCTTACCATCTTGTCTTGAATTGTATGGTGATTGTAATGTCTTCCTTATATTGTAAAGTGCTGCGCACACTGTTGGCGCTCTATAAATCCTGTATAATAATAATAATAATAATCCGCTGCAACAGTATTGTACAAATTGTAGCTAAGCCCATAGAGGTGAATGAAAAGTAATTGGCGATCTTGGCATCATAAAATGCTGCCAAACGGTAATCGCTGATCAACTTAGTTACAAATCACTGAAAAATTAGCAATTCCGTAGAAATGAATTATGATTTCCGTGGTGAGAAATTCCTGTAGCGGGAAGGAGTGAAGATTGCTGCAAATAAATGCCCTTCAATGTTAATGGGTTATTCCAGGTTCCTTCTATTTATATCATTACAAAGCACTTGTAGCATTGTGTGCATATCAGGTCCAGTTAATCATGTATGTTTCAGTTTTTGGTTTTCTGTATCCAGCAACAAATTAGCAACAAATTATAGACCTAGGACAATGGCAGTTAATATGTCATGTGACCCATGCCATTGCTTATATAGTTTTCCTGGAGCATCTTGGCAGCACACCATGGGTTAAGGTCCGCCCCTCTTAACCCACAGGACACGTGATAAATTAAGGCTCCTCCAAGCCATCCTCATACTTTGTTTCTGGTTGCTCTGACCGTTAATAAATTATTATTTGTGTCCTCCCGTTACCCTAAGGAGAACTATGGGGAAAAGCACTGACCCCATAGTTCTCCTTTAAGAGGGGCGGACCTTAACCCATGGTGTGCTGCCTTCGGTGCACCAGGAAAGGAAAATTACGGAAGGTAAGTATACAATTTTCCGTTATATAGTTAGTGCAGAATAGTTGTTAATGTGGACCTGTCATCGGGTATATGTTTTCATAATAAGTATAGCATGATACTAAGTAATGTGTCAGGGTAAGACTTCAGATTATTACCAATCAGGAACATCACAACAGTTTAAAGATGGCTGTACAGAGTTTGTAAAATGCATGGGCAGCAATGCAGACAGTCAGGGCTGTCATTCGTTGCACTGTATGACTTGTAGCACATATCCCCGTCACGCTGACACCTCTGGCTGTACATATAGGTTAGAGGGTCACACGGGGCCACCTTTTTTATGTCACCCTCTTTTTTGTTTTTCAGGTATCAAGACAGAGGACAGTTTGAGCCATTCCCCGGGACAAAGCGGTTTCCTCAGCTACAGTTCGAGTTTCAGTACGCCCCCGCCGGGACAAGCTCCGTACACGTATCAGATGCACGGTATGTTCTCTCACCTCTCTGCTGGATGCGGTTTATTTATTTATAGTTGTTGGGGTCATTGGAGTCCCGGGCTCAGTTCCTTCCCTCTACTTCCTCTACTGTACTAGAAAAGTGAGGGAGCTCATGTTTCGGGGGGTGATACAATGGGACATCTCCCCCCTTCTTCAGAGCTACAAAACATGAAATTGATACACAAATAGAAGCACAGAATCCTACATTCAGTCAGTTACATTCAAATTCCAATATCTAAAGTTCATACACGTGTGAAAAAAATGAATCATAGTAAAATATTTGTCAAACCTTTTCGAAGAATATTTTTATTTGTTTCTAATGGGGGTTGGTAATGAATTTTAATGAACTTTAACACAATAGATTGAGTGTAGTATTCTGTGTTCCTACAAACATTTGTGTAGCAGTTCTGTGTTTGTTTTACATAGTTGCACAGTATTTGAGGTTGAAGAAAGACACAAGTCCATCAAGTTCAACCTATTGCGTGTATGCATATGGTTCTGCTGGTGAGTGCGTGTGTATGAGTCCGTGTATGAGCTTGTTCTTAGGAGTACCTGTATCCATGTATGTAAAACACTGTTATTTTATAGTCCTGAAGAAGAGGGGAGACCTTTGTAGCCCCGAAATGCGTTGGATGGTTTTATTTTGTTAAAGTTTGCATCCTTTGTTCTTTGCACTGAGGCTCTCTTCACAGCCTTGCGCACTATGTGAATTTGACTATAAGGTCTCGTTCACACCTAGGCGTATTGCATATGCGCGTCTGTCGCGCGTTTTTTTAACTGCGATTTGCGGTAAAAAAAGTTGCGCGACAAACGCGCGTATCCGAAGGCTACTTGGCTGTATCCCAATCTCTAAGCCTGATGAAGGGGACCCTGCGAGGTCCCGAAAGCGCTTGCCAATGAGATACAGCTATTGGCAATAAAATATTTTGCTTTTTCAACTCATGGTGTGCTGGTGACATTTTTCTACTGTTCATGTGTGGCGGTGCCATCCGCAGTCATTTCGACCACCCATCTTCATCAAGTGGGAATCCCGGTAAGGAGTGCGGTATGGTTCCTGTTTCTGTGTATCCCAATGGAAACGCGCAACAAAACGGCCCAAAGTAGTACCTGTACCTTTTCAGGCGTGGGCCGTTTTGTAGCGCGTTAGGGACGGTCAGAAATACGCCGAGGTGGGAACGAGACCATTGAATACAATGGGATTTATATTTTTGAGCATTTTGTAGAGCGTTCGTCGAGCGTAGAATGCGCTACAAAACTCCTCAGGTGTGAACGAGGGCTAATAGAAGTCACCAGCACTCGATAATATAAGTAAAGCACTTTTTATTAAATTGTCACATGCGTCATACAGCCAACGTTTCGGGGCCACGCAGGGTCCCTTCTTTTGGTGACTTCTATTATGGACAATATCTGACGCGGCGCCATCCGTGTTGTCACTTCAAGCACCAACTTTTCATCCAAGGTCTGTACCAGGGGCGTAACTAGAAATCACAGGGCCCCATAGCAAACTTTTGTATGTGGCCCCGTGATTGCTAGTTATGCCACTTGCAGAGCCCACGTGATATACCAAACAGCCCACCTGAGAGTGACCCTACAGAGCCCACCATAGACTCTCTATAGTGGGCTCTGCTGGGTTGCTATGGCGATCTGTACGCTGTATGGAGTGCAGGTGATTTCGTATTATCGATTGCATCCAAAATGTGAATTTGATTCACCTTATTTGGCCATAGCTATTGGATGAGTCGAGTCCAGCGACTCAGTCACACACGCTCCAGCAATTTAAAAAAAAACATGACAGGGGTTCAAACCCTTCTATACTCTATATACTATATATAAAACATGGCTTTAGATTTCCTTGAAGCAGGACCATAGCAGTTATGACCTAATCTCATACCTGCCAGTCTTTATAAGGAATATTTCTGAGGGAGTTTCAGCAGTCAGTGCAGAGATTGGCAACGGGCAGCAGAGTGCAATAATGATAGAGGACAATTGGTCTGTCACCTGCGTTCAGTATGGACAGAAGAGATTGTGGCAGTAGGTAGGTTGTCACTGAAGTCATGGAAGGGTTAAGGGCGCAGTTTTACCCCTAAGCAGTTCGGCTGTCAGTATTGAAGGCTTACAGACACCTGGTGTGACACAGAAACAGTGTGACATGTCTTGCCCTAAACCAGCTTCCATTCCCCCAATGAAACACTTTGTTCTGGCTGAAACATGTTTGGTATGTGGACTTGTTTTACGTAGCGCCTGTACTGCAGCTGTGTTTTCAACGGCAGAACCGCCATGTCAGCATTCTCTAGGGCCGCCAAACATGGGCGACGTCATAAATTGGTTGATATGGAGGCGGGTTCTGTCGCAATTAGCAACTGGCTCAGAAACTTTTCTGTCCTTTCATTCTGGTTTCGTGTGATCGCCTCTGTGCTGCTTGTGATGGCGTATTGGATCCAGGTTGTTCATAATTCCTGTTTAAGATGAACCTTCAGCTACATGATTTGTCCCTATCCTCGTCATCCTACCCCAGGGGTAGGCAACCTCAGCCCTTCAGCTGTTGTAGAACTACACATCCCATAAAGCATTGCGGGACTATGACATTAACAGGCATGGCTCCCAGTGGCAGAAGCATAATGGGATTTGTTGTTTTGAAGGTTCAGATTTATGTTTGTGTCACAGTAATTGTTTACCTCGCCAATGGAGGGCATTTAAAGCAGGCGCGCCCACAATTTGTTGTGTTAAGATCTACTTTTCAAATGATGAGCTACATGAGATCTACCAACGAAAAAAAAACTCCCTCACTCTCCTGGCTGTCTCTCCTTGCTCATCCTCCTGGCTGTCTCTCCTTGCTCATCCTCCTGGCTGTCTTTCCTCTCTCTCCCGGCTGTCTTTGCTCTCTCTCCTGGCTGTCTTTCCTCTCTCTCCTGGCTGTCTCTCCTCTCTCTCCTGGCCGTCTCTCCTTGCTCATCCTCCTGGCTGTCTCTCCTCTCTCTCCTGGCCGTCTCTCCTTGCTCATCCTCCTGGCTGTCTTTCCTCTCTCTCCCGGCTGTCTTTGCTCTCTCTCCTGGCTGTCTTTCCTCTCTCTCCTGGCTGTCTCTCCTTGCTCATCCTCCTGGCTGTCTTTCCTTGCTCTCTCTCTCTCCTGGATGTCATTCCTCGTTTTCTCTCCTGGCTGTCTCTCTTCGCTCTCTTGACTGTCTCTCCTTGCTCTCTTCCCTGGCTGTCTCTCCTCACACTCTCTCCCCTGTCTGTCTCTCCCCGCTCTCTCTCCTGGCTCACCTTGCTGTATTTTGCAGACAGTGTAGTGCAACAGGCTGTGTACACTAATATTCTTTGATGTAATACATAGTACTACAACCACCAGTATCCACCAGAAAGGTGTCGGGGAGCTCGGCTCAGCAGACTCGGGCTAATAGGTAATCATGTGTGCACAGCTAAATAAATAAACCAAAATGGAATAAAGGGGCCGCCGTTCCCCCCCCTTCCTGATCTACCAGCATCAGCTCTGAGAGCTACTGCTAGATCACCATCTACCTAATGGGCACCCCTGATTTAAAGGGACTGGCTGGAGGTCACCGCTGCACTTCTCACATTCTATTCCTAACCGAGGGGAGAAAAAGTTAAAGACAAAAAGGTTCTACTGACACAAATGTAGAGCTGCAGCTAACGATTATTTTCAAAATCGATTAGTTAGCCGATTATTAAGTTCGATTAATTGGTTAATCGGATATAAAAAAAAATAATTAAAAATTGCTCCAGTGATGGACTACTAGTTTGTTTCGAGATTGCAGTCCATCACAGGAGCAAGCTTGGAGCGGTGGAAGAAAAAAAGAAAAACAAAAAGTGTGGTGTGCAATATAGTGAAATGAAAAGTGTAAAATTATACAGCAATGAATGCAGAATGGCACCGGCTATAGAGAACTACAAATCCCAGCAATACATTATACAGCGCAATGCAGAATACCTCCAGCTATAGAGGACTACAACACCCAGCAATGGCACGCTTACCTAACCGTTCTTCCAGCAACTTGTTTCTGAGATCGGGCCTGTCTATCGGCTGCTGTCATCCGCCCACACCTGCTCCTCCTTACTACATCTCCCCGTCCCTGTGCCGATCGTGGATTTAGGCGGGCGGTGAGCGTGAGGCGGGGAGGAGGTGTGGAGCATGGATGCGGGCGGATCTGGCAGTCGCGAGCGTGAGGTGGGGAGGAGGTGTGGCGCGCAGCTGTGTGGAGCCGTGAACAGGGCCAACCAATCGGAAGCCAATTAATCGATGATTGAAAAATCATCGATTATAATCGATTATGTCGATTAGTTGTTGCAGCCCTACACAAATGTGCCTACGCAGAAGCATGACATCCTTCAGTATCCTCCTTATGTACGAAATGTGAGAAAAAGACAACACATTCCGGGGGGGGGTGTTGCTTCCTTCATCAGGGTTGGTACCTGACTGGAAAGGCAAAAGATTGTGGGAATTCTGAGGATATATTCTATGAAAGATATTCTATAACGACAATGTATGGTTAGTGGTTACTTTTTGGATACAATGGCTGGTTGGTAGCAATGAGAGTGATACAATGTAAATACAAGGAGGATACTGAAGGATGCCATGTCTCTGCATCTGCGTAGGACAGGTTTGTGTCAGTAGCACCTTTTGTCTTTTAACTTTCTCTCCCTGCGGTTAGGAATAGAATGTGAAAAGTGCAGAGGTCATATTTATTTTGCAGCAAGTCCCTTAAAAAGACCTCCAGCCGGTCCCTTTAAATGACCTCCATGGGCGAGGTGATGCTTTTTTTATACCTTCAAGGTAGGCAGCTTAAAAAAAAAAATCACATTGTCTTTCCCACGCTTCTGTGCTGCGAGGCTGCGCCCTCTGCTACTACAAAAAAAAGCAGGCCCCCCCACCCCCCTGAGGCCGGAGTACAAAAATATTTCTATATTTCACCATAAAA
>NW_017308276.1:44605-48890 GCF_000935625.1 Nanorana parkeri | reverse complement strand
TCCCATGGGGGCTTTTCTAGTCTTTGACTTTTAACCCCTGATGGAGACTGAAGTTTTAAGAGGAGACAAAAACTATTTGGAAAGAAAATACCCCCTACGGTTTACCAGCCAGCCTGTCATAATAACGTCTCGGATTCGCCGCGCATTGTTCAAAGTTGGTTTTGTCGGTTTAATTCAAACATTAGCAATGTACACATCGCCGTTCCCGTATGTGTGCGCAGCTTTATGTCTAAAATATTGACATTGTAAGGCAGGGCGGTGGGATTGTGTATAATACCGAGTACAATTGTATAATTATATATAGTATTTCCTTTCTTGCTCCTTCCCTTATGTCAGCGCTGGCTCTAGAACTGTCTGTTGTGTCCAAAGAAGAAGCAGCATGCTTTTAGGAGTCTTTACAAGTAGTCTGTAGATGGAATTTTCCTATAGACTCGGCGTTCGTTTTTATCTTTAGGTTTTGTTATCACACATTGGAGCTTCAGTCTATCAATGTATAGAATCTGCCTTGTTAGGCCTGAGGAGGCTCAGCAGGGAACAAATGCACCATCCACCAATGGCAGTACAGAGCAGAAACTCACCTGTGTATAGCCCCTTCTCATTTCCATAATCTGCCCCTCCCTCATTTCCATAACTCCTCCTCATCTCTGCCCCTCTACTCATTTCCATAACTCCGCCTCATCTTCTCCCCTTTCCTCATTTACATAACCCCTACTCATCTTCTCCCCTCTCATTACCATAACCCCTCCTCATCTTCTCCCCTCTCATTAACATAACCCCTCCTCATCTTCTCCCCTCTCCTTATTTCCATAACCCCTCCTCATCTTCTCCCCTCTCCTCATTTACATAACCCCTCCTCATCTTCTCCCCTCTCCTCATTTACATAACCCCTCCTCATCTTCTCCCCTCTCATTATTTACATAACCCCTCCTCATCTCTCCTCATTTACATAACCCCTCCTCATCTTCTCCCCTCTCCTCATTTACATAACCCCTCTTTATTTTCTCCCCTCTCATTACCATAACCCCTCCTCATTTTCTCCCCTCTCCTCATTTACATAACCCCTCCTCATCTTCTCCCGTCTCCTCATTTACATAACCCCTCCTCATCTCCTCCCCTTTCCTCATTTCCATAACCCCTCCTCATCTCCTCCCCTCGCCTCATTTCCATAACCCTTCCTTCTGCACATATATAATGTGCATAGGTGTATTTATTTGTATTTCACACATAGATATACACATTTAACAGACAACAGGTATATTTTTGCTCTTATCGATGAAGATATAATATAATGCTTTAACATGGACGATAAGGGAGCAATTAAGAGAAGTTAATGGTCAGGGTGTACATATCCTTTAAGTCTGTAAATTGTATTCATTCATCTTTTAATGTGAGACAAGTTTTACTGGCCCTGAAAACTGTAACATAATGTCATATTCGGCATCATTTGCAGTTTTTCATCTGTGTTACTTTATGCTGCAGTCAGCAAAACCATTTTTCCTTTTTACCTTCTTGATATTTGCAGTCATTTGAATAAATAAAAAAAAAAAAGTGTAGATTGAAAGTTATTTTGCTTCTTATCTTCTTAATTTTGAATTCCTCCCACGCCCGGGGCAGTCGTTGGGGTGACATCGCTCGCGTTGGCTGTGACGATAGTGAATTATTTGCAGCGAATTGAGATGGCAATAACTGCGGGGAATGCAGCTCGCCTTTGGCGTTGAAGTTACAAAGTCTTGTTTTGAGTTGACAGAATAATTTAGGGCCATTAGGGAAGTTCGCCCCGCAGGCCCTCTGCCAGTGTTTGGCTTTGTGGACGGGTGACTCCGCCAGTTTATTGATGTAGCAGGAAAGCTCGCTAATAGTTTTTCACTCTGATTTTTACCCTTTGTGTGCCGGAGACAACGTTGCAGCGGCGTACCTGCGTCTCTCATTGCGTTGCGTGTTTCTCCACATTTGCTAATAATGAAATCCTCGGATTCTAGAATGTAGGAACAATACACCTCCATCATAATCACAGGAGGTCACACTAATCGAGGTCATCCATTGGCCAAAAAAAAACTATTCTAATTCACATCATAACAGCCAATTCATGATGTTGAAAAGATGACTGTAATACGGAAGTTACAGTGACACTAAACCCTGGAATTAAATCTATATACTATGTATCTATACTTTACATCCTTGCTGCATTATGGATTCTGATACAATGTAGAGGAGTCTGTATTACATTATACATTCGAAAGTGACACTAAACCCAGGAATTAAATCTTAAAAATACATTCAAGTCCCTGAATTCTGAACAACAATGTATCTTATTTGTGTATCACTCGGCTGTAGATCCTCCAATCATCTCTGAACTGGTGCCGACACCGTCCTTCCTTCTGGAGGGGGGGCTACTTGTGTTCCCCATGGTCCCTGTGTGTGCTGTAAAGTAGTCACCGCTCCAAGCTCGCTCCCGGGATGGACTACAATCTCTATTCAAATGAGTAAACTAAACATTAGATTGTAGTCCATCCTGGGAGCGAGCTTGGAGCGGTGACTACTTTACAGCACACACAGGGACCATGGGGAACACAAGTAGCCCCCCCTCCAGAAGGAAGGACGGTGTCGGCACCAGTTCAGAGATGATTGGAGGATCTACAGCCGAGTGACACACAAATAAGATACATTGTTGTTATTAGTTAAGGGAACTGAATGTATTTTTAAGATTTAATTCCTGGGTTTAGTGTCACTTCAAATGTATAATGTAATACAGACTCATCTACATTGCATCAAAATCCATACTCTTGCAAGGTTGTACAGTATAGATACATATATGGATAAGGTTGAAAAAAGGATAGAAGTCCATCCAGTCCACCCAATGTCCGTCACAGGAAGTTATCTATCCTAAGACTATTCATACATCTGTACATTCTGCTCATCGAGGAAGACATATAGAAGAAGAAGGAATTTGTCATTGTTCCCAGCTGTTACCTCTACCTGGGGAAGGGAGTTCAACAATTTTGCTGCTCCGACCATAAAAAAAAACCTTCTGCACAATTTTACATTTAAAAAAAAGAACTTTACAGTATTATACATAAGTAGATACAAAACATCAGCATTACAACATAGCCATTGTTGAACAATACATGTCAAATCTTCATATATGATATAAAGTATTCATAGTTATTCATAATACAGCACAGAGAAGTCCGAAAATCAACAATGAAATATCAAGATATCAACAAGGAAGGTTTGACGTCTTAATAAGGCCCCGTTCACATTGAGCGATTTATCGCGCGGTAATTCCTGCGATATCGCGGCTATTTACCGCGCGATATCGCTCTCCAATGCTTGGCAATGTGGCAGAAGGTCCTGCTGTCGCGGGTCGTGCGTCGATACAGCAGGACCCTTTTTGCAGCGGATTTTGCCGAGATTCAATGCTTTTCAATGCAAGCATTTGCGCGAAATCGCGCAAAATGCAAACCGCGCGAGAAACGCGCATCGCCAAGTGTGAATGGGGCCTTAGTTGTCTGTCTCAACTCTCCAGTACATTATATACGGTAATTCCCTCTACAATTTCTGATTTCACCTCCCTTCATATAGTGTCCACGTGTCCTCGTCATCATGAACCGAGGATGCATCAAGTAAACGTTTATAAAAGCTAAGAGATCATATTTTGTTGTTATGTATTATGGGACGTATGGCTACAAATGCAGCTTTCCTGTTGTTGACACTTGTTCCTCTAAGGTCTCGTTCACACCTAGGCGTATTGCATATGCGCGTCTGTCGCGCGTTTTTTTTACCGCGATTCGCAGTAAAAAAGTCGCGCGTTTCCGAAGGCTACTTGGCTGTATCCCAATGGAAACGAGCAACAAAACGGCCCAAAGTAGTACCTGTACCTTTTCAGGCGTGGGCCGTTTTGTAGCGCGTTAGGGACGGGCGGAAATACGCCGAGGTGGGAACGAGACCATTGAATACAATGGGATTTATATTTTTGAGCGTTTTGTAGAGCGTTCGTCGAGCGTAGAACGCGCTACAAAACGTTCAGGTGTGAACGAGGGCTTAGAGAATGAAACAATAAACATTGGAGGAAGTGGAGATAAATAATAAATGACATCCCCGGATCAACAGAAGATATGTTATCCTCTTCCACAATATAGTGCCAATCGGTGGCTCTGAGACCATAAGACAGTGTTAGCGGGTCACTTATCTGTGTAAATGGGACCGCCATGACCGCCCCCCTGTATAGAGAAATACAAACTATTTTAAAATCACTTTATTATTTTTAAATTTGTATTATTATTTG
>NW_017308276.1:44085-44589 GCF_000935625.1 Nanorana parkeri | reverse complement strand
ATGGGCAGCAGCCGTATATATTTCTGATATTAAACTGTAACAAATCCAAAAACTTATGATAATCCTGCCATGAAGTTGAGGCACTTCCTGTTACGAGGTGACAACCGTCTCCCATTTGCGCTCCTGCGTTGTCACCCTGTCACATGCCCACCCCTGGTGGAGACTACAAGCGGCATATCACACAGGCATTTATATCTGCGGAGGAATATATTCGGATGGAAGTTTCCGCGCCCGGAGTTCAGCTTCAGTCTCCCCGTGCGTTCTGTGCGACGACGCTTCTCCATCCGTTCATCCCACCGAAACCGTGGCTTTGCTTTCCTAAACCCCCCCGCCGACCGCTCCCGCCTTTTCCAAATCAGCCCCTGACATAAACTTCACGGGTCTCAGCGAGTTACTTAACCCCGCCGCTCCTCCGCTGAGCGTGTGCTGTGGCAGGACCCGCGAGTCAGGAATTCCTGAGCTTCTGCTGTATTTAACCTGTGACCCGACATTAATGCAGAACAG
>NW_017308276.1:34268-44072 GCF_000935625.1 Nanorana parkeri | reverse complement strand
CCCCGAACCCCTTCCCCCCGTTTTACTGGAGGAAGGTCGCCGGCAGCAGCTCGGTGCGGGTCGGCACACCCGGCTGGGCGTTTATTTCCAGGCTGGCATTTATTGTACCGGCTCCTCTCCCTCTGATGTCGTAATTAACAATTGCGCCGCACATGTTACATATGACCGCGAACGTCGGAGTGCGAGCAATAATTCTCAGGCCATTAATCACCGATAACACTGAACCGATGCGCGGTAAAAGCTTTTAAAGTGTCGTCTATGGCCAATTTTGGTTATTGTAGTGGTTTTTTTTTTTTGCGATTTCACGGACGCGCGCAATTTTAATGCTTGACATGTTTGGTGTCTCTTTACCCGACGTGACCTCCCCAGTGGTGATTATATGCCACCAAAAGAAAGCTCTATCTGTCCCCAAAACATGGTACATAATTAGTTTCAGTACAGCGTCGCATGACGCAATAAACGTCAGTCAAAGTACCGCAGCGCTGAACACTGAAAAATGGGCGGGACGGGAAGGGGGTGTAACACCGCGGGCTACAAGGGGTTAATACGTCTCTGCTACCTTTTGTCAAAACTCCTGTTCTACATGCTTTCCTTTTCTTCTTATCCTGCCAGGCACACACTTCCTGTCTTGGCATAGGGGGGGGTGACAACGCTCTGTATCTGTAGAGGAGCGCAGTGTGGTCACTGCTCTGTATCTGTAGAGGAGCGCAGTGTGGTTACTGCTCTGTATCTGTAGAGGAGCGCAGTGTGGTTACTGCTCTGTATCTGTAGAGGAGCGCAGTGTGGTTACTGCTCTGTATCTGTAGAGGAGCGCAGTGTGGTTACTGCTCTGTATCTGTAGAGGAGCGCAGTGTGGTTACTGCTCTGTATCTGTAGAGGAGCGCAGTGTGGTTACTGCTCTGTATCTGTAGAGGAGCGCAGTGTGGTTACTGCTCTGTATCTGTAGAGGAGCGCAGTGTGGTTACTGCTCTGTATCTGTAGAGGAGCGCAGTGTGGTTACTGCTCTGTATCTGTAGAGGAGCGCAGTGTGGTTACTGCTCTGTATCTGTAGAGGAGCGCAGTGTGGTTACTGCTCTGTATCTGTAGAGGAGCGCAGTGTGGTTACTGCTCTGTATCTGTAGAGGAGCGCAGTGTGGTTACTGCTCTGTATCTGTAGAGGAGCGCAGTGTGGTTACTGCTCTGTATCTGTAGAGGAGCGCAGTGTGGTTACTGCTCTGTATCTGTAGAGGAGCGCAGTGTGGTTACTGCTCTGTATCTGTAGAGGAGCGCAGTGTGGTTACTGCTCTGTATCTGTAGAGGAGCGCAGTGTGGTTACTGCTCTGTATCTGTAGAGGAGCGCAGTGTGGTTACTGCTCTGTATCTGTAGAGGAGCGCAGTGTGGTTACTGCTCTGTATCTGTAGAGGAGCGCAGTGTGGTTACTGCTCTGTATCTGTAGAGGAGCGCAGTGTGGTTACTGCTCTGTATCTGTAGAGGAGCGCAGTGTGGTTACTGCTCTGTATCTGTAGAGGAGCGCAGTGTGGTTACTGCTCTGTATCTGTAGAGGAGCGCAGTGTGGTTACTGCTCTGTATCTGTAGAGGAGCGCAGTGTGGTTACTGCTCTGTATCTGTAGAGGAGCGCAGTGTGGTTACTGCTCTGTATCTGTAGAGGAGCGCAGTGTGGTTACTGCTCTGTATCTGTAGAGGAGCGCAGTGTGGTTACTGCTCTGTATCTGTAGAGGAGCGCAGTGTGGTTACTGCTCTGTATCTGTAGAGGAGCGCAGTGTGGTTACTGCTCTGTATCTGTAGAGGAGCGCAGTGTGGTTACTGCTCTGTATCTGTAGAGGAGCGCAGTGTGGTTACTGCTCTGTATCTGTAGAGGAGCGCAGTGTGGTTACTGCTCTGTATCTGTAGAGGAGCGCAGTGTGGTTACTGCTCTGTATCTGTAGAGGAGCGCAGTGTGGTTACTGCTCTGTATCTGTAGAGGAGCGCAGTGTGGTTACTGCTCTGTATCTGTAGAGGAGCGCAGTGTGGTTACTGCTCTGTATCTGTAGAGGAGCGCAGTGTGGTTACTGCTCTGTATCTGTAGAGGAGCGCAGTGTGGTTACTGCTCTGTATCTGTAGAGGAGCGCAGTGTGGTTACTGCTCTGTATCTGTAGAGGAGCGCAGTGTGGTTACTGCTCTGTATCTGTAGAGGAGCGCAGTGTGGTTACTGCTCTGTATCTGTAGAGGAGCGCAGTGTGGTTACTGCTCTGTATCTGTAGAGGAGCGCAGTGTGGTTACTGCTCTGTATCTGTAGAGGAGCGCAGTGTGGTTACTGCTCTGTATCTGTAGAGGAGCGCAGTGTGGTTACTGCTCTGTATCTGTAGAGGAGCGCAGTGTGGTTACTGCTCTGTATCTGTAGAGGAGCGCAGTGTGGTTACTGCTCTGTATCTGTAGAGGAGCGCAGTGTGGTTACTGCTCTGTATCTGTAGAGGAGCGCAGTGTGGTTACTGCTCTGTATCTGTAGAGGAGCGCAGTGTGGTTACTGCTCTGTATCTGTAGAGGAGCGCAGTGTGGTTACTGCTCTGTATCTGTAGAGGAGCGCAGTGTGGTTACTGCTCTGTATCTGTAGAGGAGCGCAGTGTGGTTACTGCTCTGTATCTGTAGAGGAGCGCAGTGTGGTTACTGCTCTGTATCTGTAGAGGAGCGCAGTGTGGTTACTGCTCTGTATCTGTAGAGGAGCGCAGTGTGGTTACTGCTCTGTATCTGTAGAGGAGCGCAGTGTGGTTACTGCTCTGTATCTGTAGAGGAGCGCAGTGTGGTTACTGCTCTGTATCTGTAGAGGAGCGCAGTGTGGTTACTGCTCTGTATCTGTAGAGGAGCGCAGTGTGGTTACTGCTCTGTATCTGTAGAGGAGCGCAGTGTGGTTACTGCTCTGTATCTGTAGAGGAGCGCAGTGTGGTTACTGCTCTGTATCTGTAGAGGAGCGCAGTGTGGTTACTGCTCTGTATCTGTAGAGGAGCGCAGTGTGGTTACTGCTCTGTATCTGTAGAGGAGCGCAGTGTGGTTACTGCTCTGTATCTGTAGAGGAGCGCAGTGTGGTTACTGCTCTGTATCTGTAGAGGAGCGCAGTGTGGTTACTGCTCTGTATCTGTAGAGGAGCGCAGTGTGGTTACTGCTCTGTATCTGTAGAGGAGCGCAGTGTGGTTACTGCTCTGTATCTGTAGAGGAGCGCAGTGTGGTTACTGCTCTGTATCTGTAGAGGAGCGCAGTGTGGTTACTGCTCTGTATCTGTAGAGGAGCGCAGTGTGGTTACTGCTCTGTATCTGTAGAGGAGCGCAGTGTGGTTACTGCTCTGTATCTGTAGAGGAGCGCAGTGTGGTTACTGCTCTGTATCTGTAGAGGAGCGCAGTGTGGTTACTGCTCTGTATCTGTAGAGGAGCGCAGTGTGGTTACTGCTCTGTATCTGTAGAGGAGCGCAGTGTGGTTACTGCTCTGTATCTGTAGAGGAGCGCAGTGTGGTTACTGCTCTGTATCTGTAGAGGAGCGCAGTGTGGTTACTGCTCTGTATCTGTAGAGGAGCGCAGTGTGGTTACTGCTCTGTATCTGTAGAGGAGCGCAGTGTGGTTACTGCTCTGTATCTGTAGAGGAGCGCAGTGTGGTTACTGCTCTGTATCTGTAGAGGAGCGCAGTGTGGTTACTGCTCTGTATCTGTAGAGGAGCGCAGTGTGGTTACTGCTCTGTATCTGTAGAGGAGCGCAGTGTGGTTACTGCTCTGTATCTGTAGAGGAGCGCAGTGTGGTTACTGCTCTGTATCTGTAGAGGAGCGCAGTGTGGTTACTGCTCTGTATCTGTAGAGGAGCGCAGTGTGGTTACTGCTCTGTATCTGTAGAGGAGCGCAGTGTGGTTACTGCTCTGTATCTGTAGAGGAGCGCAGTGTGGTTACTGCTCTGTATCTGTAGAGGAGCGCAGTGTGGTTACTGCTCTGTATCTGTAGAGGAGCGCAGTGTGGTTACTGCTCTGTATCTGTAGAGGAGCGCAGTGTGGTTACTGCTCTGTATCTGTAGAGGAGCGCAGTGTGGTTACTGCTCTGTATCTGTAGAGGAGCGCAGTGTGGTTACTGCTCTGTATCTGTAGAGGAGCGCAGTGTGGTTACTGCTCTGTATCTGTAGAGGAGCGCAGTGTGGTTACTGCTCTGTATCTGTAGAGGAGCGCAGTGTGGTCACTGCTCTGTATCTGTAGAGGAGAGCAGTGTGGAGGGTGGTTTTGTAGCCTTCAAAGATAACTGGAAACAATGTAACTGATAAGAGTCCAGCCCAGGCAGAGAGCGCAGGAAGTTATCAGCTCGCTGTATTTCTGGCGGGATCATCAGGGATTTATATTTTTTGCAATGATGGAACAGATATAACAAAATGCTTTTACAGCATATTTAAGAGACCACAATGGACCACATAGGAGAAGTTCATTATTCGGGTTTATATATATTTTTTTCTTGCAGATAAAGTGTTTTTTTTATGACAGAACCCCCAGAAATGTGACTTTGCTGGGATCAGTCTGATAGTAAAAAAAGGAATGCCGTTTGCTTCGTAAAAGCGAAGCCTCCGTGAAACGAGCCTCCATCTCCAGCCTCTTCCCTCCACATCTGTTCCGCATTAGATTTAGTCTCAGATTATGGCGGCCCCGAGGCCCGGAGCCTGTCCTGTGGGGACGCGGCGGCCTTATTTGTTCGGGGTCAAATCGCACATTTTACAGTACAATTAATGTCTCACCAATAATTCAGCGTGAGAGAGCCGCGGCTTTAGAAGGCCCGAAGCAGACCCGTCCCTGCTAGAAACAATACGCCGCCACCGCCTCTGACGACGGCTTACTTTATCACGCTATTCACAGCAACTTCTTACTGGAGGTGAAATATCCACTTACTGGAAGATTTCATTGTTCAGGACGAAATCCCCGACTCGCCTTCTATAGGCTGATGACCCCCAATTTACGGATGAACTCCGGGATTAAACAAACAAATACCTCATTCACAGCACCTCATTCCTCATCATTGTCCCTCATTCACAGCACCTCATTCCTCATCATTGTCCCTCATTCACAGCACCTCATTCCTCATCATTGTCCCTCATTCACAGCACCTCATTCCTCATCATTGTCCCTCACTCACAGCACCTCATTCCTCATCATGGTCCCTCATTCACAGCACCCCATTCCTTATCATTTTCCCTCATTCACAGCACCTCATTCCTCATCATTGTCCCTCATTCACAGCACCTCATTCCTCACTATTGTCATTCACAGCACCTCATTCCTCCTCATTGTCCCTCACTCACAGCACCTCATTCCTCATTCACAGCACCTCATTCCTCATCATTGTCTCTCATTCACAGCACCTCATTCCTCATAATTGTCTCTCATTCACAGCGCCTCATTCTTCATAATTGTCTCTCATTCACAGCACCTCATTCCTCATCATTGTCCCTCATTCACAGCACCTCATTCCTCACCATGGTCCCTCATTCACAGCACCTCATTCCTCATCATTGTCCCTCATTCACACCACCTCATTCCTCATCATTGTCCCTCATTCACAGCACCTCATTCCTCATCATTGTCACTCATTCACAGCACCTCATTACTCATCATTGTCCCTCATTCACAGCACCTCATTCCTCATTGTCAATCCTCATTCATTTATAATCATGCTTTGTTGTCTTACCTCATTCATAGCACCTCATACCTCACTGTCAATCCAAATTCATTTCTCCTCATTCCTTGTTGTCAATCCTCATTCATAGCACCTCATACCTCACTGTCAATCCTCATTCATAGCACCTCATGCCTCATTGTCTTCCCTCATTCATATCTCCTCATGCCTTGTTGTCATTCCTCATTTATACTCATGCCTCGTTGTCAATCCTTATTCATAGCACCTCATGCCTCGTTGTCAATCCTCATTCATAGCACCTCATGCCTCATTGTCAATCCTCATTCATTTATACCCATGCCTTGTTGTCTTCCCTCATTCATAGCACCTCGTGCCTTGTTGTCAATTCTCATTCATAGTACCTCATGCCTCATTGTCAGTCCTCATTCATAGTACCTCATGCCTCATTGTCAGTCCTCATTCATAGTACCTCATGCCTCATTGTCAGTCCTCATTCCTAGCACCTCATGCCTCCTTGTCAGTCCTCATTCCTAGCACCTCATGCCTCGATGTCGGTCCTCATTCATAGCACCTCATGCCTCGATGTCGGTCCTCATTCATAGCACCTCATGCGTCGTCATTGTTCCTGGCAGATGATCCGGCTGGATCTTGGCGTGGAGCTGGTAGTGAGTAGGTGAACTCTCCCCCATATAATGTACTCCTTGCTGGGATTCCTGTCCAGTAAATAAATCAGAAGGTGCCGGGTATGAAATAGGATTTCTAGCTGAATTTGTGCTGATTTTCCTGCCAAGAACAAACACTCCTGATTGCTGCGAGCGCGGCGGCGGCTGCTGCTGCTGCCAATATCGTAAAACTAATATTTAGCCGTAGAGAGACAAATTATCACCAGCCGGAGGGACAAAGGGGCATTCATTTTTATTGTCCTGCACTCAGGGCCCTCGGATGCCGCCGCCGCAGAGAGCGCACAGCCCCGGCCTTTCAAATGCCCCATTCTCCACGCTCCGCCGCCTACATGCAGCCGCCGATCGGCCGCGGCGTCACAGCCCTGTGGGGCGTCACTTGCTGAGAGTTCTTCAACAACTCCTCTGGCACGGATGGGTTTGTTCAGCTGTTCATTCCCCAACTAATCCAGCTGCTTATATCAAAACAAACAGGGTCTTCGGGGAAAGGACCTGGGGGGGGGGCCTCTCCGAAAGACCAGCGACTCCACTGAACGCTATTTGTACTTAAGATGGACGCAAAATATATCCCATGATCAGTGGTACATTGAAGGACGCACTTCACTAAAATGAGGGATATGTACTCCTGCCGGTCTCTCATTTATTCCAATCTGGACGATACTTTGTAACCCGAAGAGAGCGAAACAACCGACAGCAAAGTGTTACTTTGTATCTTTGTATAGTGTCCCCCTGCACTCCTCACAGGGTCTCCGGCATACAAATCACAATGATGGCGCTTGCAGTGATACTCACGGATGGCGCCGTGCACATCAAACAGCAATTTTGCACTTTGTAACCCGAAGACATAGCTTTTTTTTTTCAATATGTGGAAGTGTGCAAAAAAAGTTTAAGGGAGGATACCAATTTAAAGGGACCCTGTCACCAACTGACTGAAATGCAGAAAAGTCGAGTAATGTAAATCCTGAATTCCCTTTCCATAAATAATTTGTATTCAGTTTTGCCTTCTAACGTAATAGAAAATGTGATTACTTCAGGAAGAGTCAATTCCCCAGCACAGCCCCCAGTGGTGTATCCAGGGTATGGCACATATGAGGCATGCCTTGGGCAACACTTAATGGGGGAGGGCCGCTTCATGGGTCAGCGAAAGGTTGGCGACCCGTGGAGACAGCAGACTGCCGCTGTCATTATTCAATTTTTTATTTCTTTTTACTCCCCTTGGGCTCTTTTTATTTCTTTTTTTTTTTCTCTTGACGCCCCTCGCCCATACATATACCTCCACCCAGCTCTTAGCAACCAGGGATGCACTGGTGGCATCCCACCCGGCTACTGGCAACCAGTGACATCATTGCAGCCAGAGCATCCCTAGTTGCTAAGAGCCGGGTAAGGAGATGTACAAGGGCCATACACATCTCCCCGCCTGGCTCTTAGCAACCAGGGATGCTCGGACTGCATCCCACCCGGCTCCTGGCAACCAGTAACAGCATTGCTGCCAGAGCATCCCTAGTTGCTAAGAGCCACGTAAGGAGATGTACAAGGGCCATATACATCGCCGCACCCAGTCCATAGGAAGCAGGGATGCTCCGGGGGTTTCCCGTCTGTCTCCTGGCAACCAGTAACACAATGCTGCCAGAGCATCCCTAGTTGCTAAGAGCCGGGTAAGGAGATGTACAAGGGCCATACACATCTCCGCACCCAGTCCATAGGAAGCAGGGATGCTCCGACGGCGTCCCTTCTGGCTCCTGGCAACCAGTAAGCAACCAGTAACACAATGCTGCCAGAGCATCCCTAGTTGCTAAGAGCCACGTAAGGAGATGTACAAGGGCCATACACATCTCCCCACCCGGTCCATAGGAAGCAGGGATGCTCCAGCTGTGTCCCGTCTGGCAACCAGTAACACAATACAGCCAGAGCATCCCCAGTTGCTAAGAGCCAGGCGGGGAGATGTGTATGGGCCACCCCTTTTCCAATCACATCTCCCCGCCTGGCTCTTAGCAACTGCGGACACCCTGGCAACATCCCGCCCTGTTGCTGGCAACTAGTGACATCAGTGGTTGCCAAGAGCCAGGCGGGACGCCGCTAGAATGTGCCTTGTACGTACAGTGCTTGCTGCTTCTCCCCGTTCATAGACATATACACCAGCTAGTGTCTGTAGGAACCATAGGTTACTTCATTCATATATTGGTGTGATTTTGTTTTCCCCCACAAACAATATTTAGGCCAATGAAACGATAAACACTAAATATTGTGGTGCCCTGTATTCTGACTCCGATTGTTGTGCTAATGACTTATCCCTTGCTGAGACCTCTATGCCCGGCCTGTATAAGCAGATTCAATCACTGAGGACAATCATTGTCAGATAGCTGAACTCACCAATACCTTTTCATCCACAAGAGTTGCTTTATTCTGTACATTAGACAACATGATAACAGCAGGTAAATGATTGCGGTATTATGCGGTCAAAAGGTGATAACTTTGTAGCGTACTATGTGGAATACGTGTGTCCCTGATACATGTGGCCTGTAGCTGCATCCATGACACAGGAAGTGCTAAACTCAGGAAGAAGGGTGGGGCATTACATACAAAGGAAATGTGTCATAGATCTTAGGGAAGGAACATGGAAAAACATTTGAATTACCACAAAGGGTCACTAGATGGCAGCATATAACGTACTATAGAATCTCCATAGGAAAATGGTTCAAAGAAAACAACTATATAAATTCTCATCTACATTAATGCAAATAACATAGTCTATGCCCCATTGGGGCGGCACACCCTACCACTACCAGCAATATGAAATAGCGCTGGGTCTGCTGTTCTGTTACCCTTTAACACTTTACTATCCCATGTGTGTCCCGGGATCTCAGATTGCTGCCGGTGAGAAGTTCTTACGACAGTCTGAACACAGTCGATGGATGACGAGATCCCCTGTCTGTGGCCACCTATATAAGAGTGAATTTTGGAATAGATCGCTGTCCCTGGACACATCTTTCTGCATCATTGGACGGCAAACACAGTACCAGACTCTTGTCACATACGTCTGCTTGTTTGTTGCCCATAAAACATGGCTGACGCTTCAACTCAGAGAGTTGTGTGTTGGTGCCGGTGGAGTGGAGTTTTCCTTTAAGCCGCTTATAACGTCTCTTCGCTCTTCTCTTTGCACTCTTGGCTCTGCCCAGCTTCGTGCCACCATGGGGGTTCCATCTATCAGAACCTAAAAAATGCGGTCACGTAGGGCTCACCTCCAGTCTGGGACTTTGAAGTCGTGGCTGAGGGACCCCCCACAGGGCCCGCAGCCTCAGAACAGAGTAGAGTCAGAGACTGAGGCGGCTGAGGCGTCCTCCAGTAAATAAATGCAATCTTTGTAGGCTGCAGGAAGGGCGCTGTGCATGCACTCTGCTACGGCGTGTGGAGACGGGACGCCTGTGCTGCTTAGACCTTCATATATCAAACAGGTTTTCCATAGACACCAGAATGACCCCCCCCCCCCTGTGTCCGCCCCC
>NW_017308276.1:21346-33926 GCF_000935625.1 Nanorana parkeri | reverse complement strand
CCCCCGTGTTCCGCCGTCACCATACACATATGAACATTGTCTGTATTGTGAAGTCAGAACCGGGTGGTTTTCTTTGCCTATCTCAGTATATTGAATTCTTCTCTATTATTTCTTATGTGTTTTTTTATACTCTTCTCCCTACCTTCTCTGCCTGTTCTTTTCATCCATCTGGCTTTGAATGTTCTTTTGCTCTGCATTAGAAATAATTTAGAGATATAGAGATATTGATGATATTAGAGAACCATCAGATTAGAGCTGAGGGTATAAAGGAGACATTTGCTGTGGGGGGGAGCACCTAGGATTGGGCCCTCTGACCTCCTGGGCCGAGGGAGCTGTGCTGTATGCGCACCACCTGTAGCTTGGCCTTGGGAACTGCGAGTCTAACCGTACATATACAATGATGGCGAGTCTCTACCTATTGTAAATGTTCAAAGAATTTGTTTTGGAAATGTTTTAATTGTGAGGGTTATGATTTAAATTTGTTACTTTTCTTTTCCTGTAGGTCCATCCGGAATCTATCAAGGAGCAAACAGCCTGAGCAATAGCGGAGCGTTCAGCGGCGTTCACCAGGTACAGTTATGTGTGCCCCTGCTGTCATCGCACCTCAATGTGTAGAGTCCATCTTGATCTGTTTCTATGTCAGTCGCTGAGAATGTTGCAGTGCATATAGTTGTATGAGATTACACCTAGAGCACCAAGAAAAGGCTGAATACAAGCTAAACAACATATAGGGGAACTGTTTTGTAAGTCCTACTTCCAAATACTACCTGTATATAAAAGATGTAAAATGCTCCAGCAGTATTTATTTCAAATAATATTCTATTTGTGTGTTATGTATTGTTATGATTTGGATTTACATTAAGAGTGATCTGTGTCTTATTTCTTATCGCAGGAATATTCTTCATACCCAGGCTTTAGCCAAAGCCAGTACCCCCAGTATTACAGCACGACGTACAACTCCCCTTACATCCCCACCAACAGCATCAGTCCGACCTCCATATCCTCTACTACCTACGCCCTGCAAGAAGCCTCCCACCACATCTCCAATCAGAGCTCAGAGTCATTGTCAGGTGGGTGCCCCTGTCCACTACCCTCTGCTACCCGAAATGGAGGTGTTCGGAGTCCACCGCATTGGGGAAAATAATGGCATTTATTTATTCCGCAGTGCTGTACAGAGAACACTGAGCCAGTCACATTAGTTACATAGTTACATAGTATTTGAGGTTGAATAAAGACATTAGTCCATCAAGTCCAACCTATTAGGATCTCATTCTAGGAGTACCCGTACCCCTGTATATTACGGTCCCTTAAGAAATCGTCCAAAAGTTTCTTGAACAATTCCACATTATTTGCTGAAATCACCGCCTGTGGCAGTGAGTTCCAGACCCTAACTGATCTTTAGCCCAATCACAGCTCCGCGGATAATTGTGTTGCTGTCACTGTAACAATGTTCTGTTCCTTTTTCTCTGCAGCGGAATATCCTGCACACAACGATCCCTCCACACCGATCAAAGACTCCGAATCTGAACGGCAACAAAGGGGCTCCGATGTGAAGTTACGAGGGAGATCCAAGCGGAATAATGACCCGTCTCCAGCAATGGACAATGAAATTGAGGTAAGTTCTGGAGTTCTGTGACGACAAATGATCATGTATTGGAGGTGTGATCTATATAGAATAAGCAGGCAGCAGACGTGCACACACGCACACACACAGCCGGATGTAGCACGGTTCCCTCGTTTTAACGTCGTTTGTGACCGGAGTCAGTAGATTTCCCGCCCCGTCGTGGAGTTGAGACCATTGTACGCTCTGGCTGGAGGAACGCAGCGCCAGTGTTGTGGATCGGGCATCTCTGCCAGTGAAAACAGTTGTAAGCTTGTAAGAGGCGTCTGTGCCAAGCTCGCCAGATGTTCCGAATTACAGATTGCGCAGAGAAATGCCTGAAATGTGAAAAAAATAATGAATGCGCCCCGATTTGGTGACACGGCCGTGGAATGTTGGCCGGCGAGAGCACAGAGGTCACAGGTCACTCTGTCCATCATATTCTTGTTGTCTACAAGGTGATACACTGGCGTCATTAGTGGACCTGAACTGAACATGGATGCGTATGAACTGACATTAAATAATTCAATGTGTTACAATAACAAATCTGGCGCCCCTCTTGTGCCCAGTCACATGACCAGTGCCAATGAAGCAGATCCCTTTATAGGCCGGGGCACTGACTGGCTGGCTGCGTCTGCCACCCAGCCCCTTCTATGCCAGTGCTGAGGCTGCTCTGTTACTCCCATTGTAGCGCATGGTTTCTCAACAAAGGTGCTCAGTCTTGTTTTGTTGTTTCCTTTTTCCTTCCTAAGAAGGTCACTTCAGCATTACACGGGACGTCTTGTGTTCATGTACACAGCAAAACTATTATGTTTCCTTTCTTTCCAAATTCATGCTGCAACATGCTGCATGTTATATTGTGTTTATGTAAACCCCGTTTATGTTTACATTTCACTTTGGATCCCTCAGTGCAGTTTTTGTTTTGGGAGTTGACCAGTTTAAAAGGAGAACTATGGGGTCAGAGCTTTTCCCCATAGTTCTCCTGAGGGTCACGGGAGAACGCAAACTAGCGTCCTCCCGTCACCCTAGGCTCAGTATATAGGGAGCTACAGCTCGTGGTATACAGAGACGCCGCAGCCGAAATGGATCCCGACAATTCCGTCTGGATCCACCCGACTGCCGGATTAACAGCTGGCTCTGCCTATCTAGAGGCTGTACCCGCCCCCTCCCCCGTCCGTTCTGCCAGTCAGCGCTGGAGGATCAGAGAGGGGAGGGGGGGGAATCCTTACAGGGAGCTGTGAGTGACAGTCACGGCTCTCTGCACGGATAGATCGAGAAGTGAGCGATCGCCGGTATGTGTTTGCTCACTTCCGGATCTATTGAGCCGACATGTGACAGTCTCATTGTCACAAGTCGGCTCAGATTATGAGGCTGAGTGAAAATCACTCCACTCATAGTTCTCTTTTAAAAGCATCTAAGAAAAAGATGAGGGGGCCTGTTCACACTCGCCCATTTTACTGCAGCAAGACCTATGCATGGAAATGCATGTCAAGTAGACATGTAATCTGCGGAAAAATGTGGCTCGGTTCGGACATTTGGGGATTTGGATCCGAAATTCGGTTGGGGTTTTTGTATTTGGGTGAAATCCGAATTTCCGTTAGTTTCGGATGAGTTTACGAATATTCGTTGCGAATGCCACAGAAAACCATATACAGATATTAATACTAAAGCTGAGGCTCCCAGACCCCAATGGCATTCAGAATCCGAATTTCCAAAGAGCAGTCGGGAGCTCCCGCATGCCATTCGGGTCTGGGAGCCACATACATATATTACTAAAGCTGGGGCTCCCAGACCCGAATGGCATTCCGGAGTTCCCCGATGCAATTCTGAAATTCAGATCCCATTCGGGTCTTGGAGATTCAGCTTTAGTATTATATGTATATACAGATTTTCGTTACGGCAACATGCGAGCCATATACAGTATATACATATAATACTAAAGCTGAATCTCCAAGACCCGAATGGGATCTGAATTTCAGAATTGCATCGGGGAACTCCGGAATGCCATTCGGGTCTGGGAGCCACATACATGTATTACTAAAGCTGGAGCTCCCAGACCCGAATGGCATTCGGCATCCAAATATCCAAATTGGTTTTGGGAGCTCCCGAAATTCATTCGGGTCTGGGAACCATATACATATATTACTAAAGCTGGGGCTCGCAGACCCGAATGACATTCAGAATCTGAATTTCCAAATTGCAATCGGGTGCTCCTGAATGCCATTCGGGTCTGGGAGCCACATACATGTATTACTAAAGCTGGAGCTCCCAGACCCGAATGACATTCAGAATCCAAATTTCCAAATTGCAATCGGGTGCTCCTGAATGACATTCGGGTCTGGGACCCATATACATATATTATTAAAGCTGAGGCTCCTAGACCCGAATGGAATTCGGGAGCTCCCAAATCCAATTCGGAAATTCGGATCCCGAATGCCATCCGGGTCTGGGAGCCTCGGGTTCAGTATTATATGTATTTACTGTATATGGCTCCCATGTTGCCGTAACGAAAATTTGTGTTCAGTATATACATATAATACTAAAGCTGAATCTCCTAGACCCGAATGGCATCCGAATCTCCCAATTGCATTGGGGAGCTCCTATGTGTGTACGTGTTACATGGTGCGCTGCACGCACACGGAACATTGTGAATCCAGCCTGAGATTTGGATGAACATTCCATCGTTGAAAGACTGAAAGCTGTTTCAGGTCGCCAGTTCTTACCCGCACACTTTTTCTGCGTCCTTCCATGGGCTGGAAAGGTTCCTAGCCAATCTACAAAACAAACTGTGTGTGTGTGAGGGGGGGGGGGCGGTGTGATGCATCAGCCTCGCAGACAACACAGAGCGAAAGGAAGGCCGTTTATCATGACATCAAGCTAATCCCATTTTGCTTAATGCATTTTCCACATGGGCTGCTAACGTCTCCGTAGGACAGGACTTTACAGACTCACCAAAAAAAAATACATTGGCCGCGTAACAAAGGAATTCTCTCCCTCAATACATTATGGATGGAGGGCCCGGGGTGGATTTGAATGGATGTCCTGTAGATAGCTTGGCAGCGCTTGTGAAGATTAACAAACTATTTTCTTCTTCCAACTACCTGCGCCGAGGTCTGCGAGACTCGCTGAGGACACGGAACGTCGCACACAGAATCTTCCCTTTAACCCCCTATGAGAGCCAGAGGCAGCGTGAGCAGGTCATGTGATCAGGTGATCGGAAATTCCAACGTCATCACAATGCAGCAATGGCCCACCGGGGTCATGTGACACTCTCAACATGAAATGTATCCTATCGGCAGCATTTTATGAATTACAATGTATCATGTCAGAGCGGGAAATTCAAAACATGTTTTCTTTTCTCTGATATAATAAAGTGAACCATAAGCAGATTCATCTTCAGCTTTAAGGGCAGGTTCACACCATATTCCGGAACAGATCTGATCCAGAATATGGTGTGAACCTGGCCGCCAGGCCAGAAATAGCATAGGGATACATTAGGATGCATTTTTGGGTCCGGAAACAATCTGGTCTGGTTTGGAGATGATCTGGATGTGGTGTGAATGGGCCCCAAGTCCTTTTGGGGGTTCGGATTTTTAGGGCTCCTGCACAGTTATAGGGTAAGTGGTCGGGTTCAGGTTTAAGGTTAGGGGGTTGAACTTATTGATTATTACTTGCTGGCCAATAAAAATCACCCGTACATCTTGTTGGCTCCTAACACTTCCCATACGGAAGGTTTTGGCACTGATTGTCCTGCACAGGAGCAAGAAACGCACAAACCTCAGATTTCCCCACACTGGACATTAGGTGACACGGCGCTATCATCAGCGTATGAGCTGGTGAGAGTCTCATCTGGGGCAGCTTCCTGTTCTCTGTGTATACCGTGTCTTTCACCCCGCCATCATCTGGCTTCATTCTCTGCGTATTCAACACCCCAGCTGATCCTGGCCCCTCCACGCCTCTGTTTTCGGGTGATTCCTCAAACACGTAGATGATGTGACCAGCAGATAACAGGGGTCTGCGCCCCGGCCAGATGTGATCAGCTTCCAACAGATGTACATCGGAGGAGCCGGATGGATGCGATTCATGGAAGGCGCTGATTTCATCCCGGGGTGAAGCCATTATCCTGGAGATGATGAACCGCTAAGCCAACAGATCATCTCTGCTATTGTGAGAACCTCTTCGTCTGGGAAGACCCCCTGATCCGTCTTATAACTCCGCCATGACTTCATACCTCCCCACCTGCGTCAAATCCCCGCCATGTCTTCATCCAGCTGAATCAGCACGTGGTCCACCTAATGTAATACACAGGGAGAGAGAACCCGGCTTCATGTCCTGGCTGTCATTTCTCTCCATCATCTCGGGTGACAAGGATCTGCCCACAATGCAAAGATTATATATGGAACAGAAATGAATTCTGATTATTGCATTTATTGTT
This sequence comes from Nanorana parkeri, assembly GCF_000935625.1. NCBI lineage: Eukaryota > Metazoa > Chordata > Amphibia > Anura > Dicroglossidae > Nanorana > Nanorana parkeri. The sequence goes on along the minus strand of NW_017308276.1, from coordinate 27,891 downwards.
CATACATAGCGCTGACATGTTCAGGAGCAAGGTACAAAGAACATCAAACAACTCACATTAGTCTGTGCACCAGAGGAGCTTACACTCTAATGTCCCCCCCACAGTCACATCAGTCTCTGTACAGAGGAGCTTACACTCTAATGTCCCCCCACAGTCACACACTATTATTATACATTTATATAGCTCTGACATATACCACAGTGCTGTACAGAGAACACTGAGCCAGTCACATGAGTCTCTGTACAGAGGAGCTTACACTCTAATGTCCCACCACAGGCACACACTATTATGATACAATGTAACAAGATGTTGTGTAAATCCTGTAACACCGTCTCTCTCTCTCTCTCTCTCGCAGCGTGTATTTGTCTGGGATTTAGATGAGACAATAATTATCTTTCACTCGTTACTCACGGGAACATTTTCCACGCGCTATGGAAAGGTAAGACGTCCTCCTTTTTATAATGATGGTCACATATAATGTACTGTTGTTTTGTAGATATATTTTCTTATTTATTGTGCACATTCTGCTCTGATGCACAAAGGAGGCCAATGTGAAGAACTGGTTCCATCTGTTAGAGGTCACGGCTTCCCAATTCATGAGGAATAAGTAACATATTTGGGGTTGTGAGGTAAAGGTGTTCGTTCAAGTGAATTGATAGGCTTTGTTTTGGTTCAGTAAACACCTGTAGGTGACAGGTACTCTTGGAGCCTTTGACACTAGTAAGCCTACACACAGCTTTTGCAGGATGTGTGACCCCGTGCATTTGAGTGCCAGTTACAGTTAAGTCCAGAACATAAAATGTGACGACTTACTTCCTATTTAAACGGCTTCCAATTAATCCTTCTTAGCAGCCCCGTAGAAGGAGGAGGTGAAGGTGTCTGGCCTCATCATCACAAGCCATCAATTATAACATGCATTACGCATCTCGCTGCTCGTAACCTTGAAGGCTGCAAATGTCTCTCATAGAATAAAACTAATTGAGCCAAATGAGTCACAACGTACTAAGAATCCGGAGGTGCCGGGAGAAGACGTGTGGACAAAATCCATCGCTGCGCCAGGCGCTGTGTACAGTCACCAGTAACAGTTCATTAATGACTGTGTTAGCCTTTCTGTGATGGGATTCATATGCGGGATAGAACCGTCTGCTGCTGAGGCTTTATTTACATCCCATATTTAGATTGCTTCAAAATATAGCTCTGACATATTCCACAGCGCTGTACAGAGAGCACGGAGCCAGTCGCATCCATCAATGAACCAGAAGAGCTTACACTCTAATGCAAGGTTGGGAAACTCCTGAAGTCCTGAGTGTGGTCTAACATGTAACCTGCAAGGATGATATTTGGTTGCTTCTTCACATTAAAATTTCACTTCTAGCATAGAATAGTTACAAATCCCATATCACATACAGCAACTGTCTGCGATTTGATACTATTACATGCTCCTTGTGTAGCCGAGGCCATAGAGAGCCATTCAGTTCATCTACATGGCATTGATCAGTAAACCTAATGTAGGCCAGTAGCCCAGACCCCTCCAGTATGGAGATATGCTGCCCCCTCTGCTTCTCTTCTTCACTCTGCTTCTATCCCTCTCTATTTCTGTGTTTATCTTGCTCTCTTTTCTCTCCCTTTTTGTTCTCTTTCTTCTCTCTCTCTTCCTTGCCTTTCTTCTTTCTCTATCTTTATCTCTCTCCTTGTGCTCTCTCTCCTCTCTTTTCTCTTCTTTCTCATCATTCTCCCTTCCTCTCTCTCTTCCTTCTGCCCATCTCTCTCCTCCCTCTCTCTTTCTTTCTCTCTCTCTCTCTCTTTCCTTCTCTCTCTCTCTCCCTCTCCCATCTTCTCTGCTTCTCCGTTCTCTTTCCTCTTTAGCATAGCTCTTTCTATCTCTCTAGCCCCTCTCTCTTTTTCCCTTTCTTTCTCTCTCTCTCTCTTTCCTTCTCTCTCTTCCATCTTCTCTGCTTCTCCGTTCTCTTTCCTCTTTAGCATAGCTCTTTCTATCTCTCTAGCCCCTCTCTCTCTTTCCCTTTCTTCTCTCTCTATCTCTCCCTCTCTGCTTTTCTTATTCTCTTTCTCTCTGGCTCTCTTCTCTCTCTCCACTCTTTTCATCTCATCTCTCTTTTCTGCTTCTATCCGTCTGTTCTTTCTCCTCAGTCTTTTTCCTCTTTCTCTCCTCTCTCTCTTCTTTCTCCTCATCATTCTCTCTTGACCCTCCTTTCTCCTCTCTCTTCCCCTCTCCCTCTCTCCTTTTCATATTCGCCCTACTCTTTTCACTTTCATTCTCTCCCCTCTCCTCTGTCTCGGCTTCTCTCTTCTTTCTCTCTCTCCCCTCCCTCTATCCTCTCTCTATCCCTCTCTTCTTTTCACATTCTCCCTCCTCTCTCTGTCTCTTTTGTCTCTCTCTTCCCTACCTTCTCTGCCTCCCCTGTCTCTTTCCTTTCTCTCCCCTCTCCTCCTTCTCTCTCTTTCTCCTCTCCTCTCTCTCCTATCTCTCCTGCCCCCCTCGTTCTCTCTCTCTCCCTCTCTTTCCTGATTCCCTCTCTCATTTTCTCTCCTCTCTCTCCTCCTCTCTCTTTCCTCTCTTCTCCCCCCTCTCCTCCTTCTCTCTCTTTCTCCTCTCCTCTCTTTCCTGCTTCCCTCACTCCTCTCTTCTCCTCACTCTCTGTCCTATTTCTCTCTCTCTCTCCCCCCCCCCCCCCCCCTCCCTCTGTCTGTCTCCTCTGACCCATCTACTTATCTGCAGCATATCTGACAAGCAGAGCAAAGTGCTTAAGAAGTTTGTGTTTATTTTACTCCTCTAATGAGAAGCTCTCCTCAGTTTCCTCTTGGCTCAGCTGTGTTTATTTACATAGCGTTAGTCATGGTCCTGAGTACCTGGGGACACCTGGGGTCCGCTCACCCCTCCGCTCCATCGCCCCACTCTTCTGCCTCCTGCGCTGGAAGTCCCAGCTGAGCCACGTAAGAAAAACAGGGCCCCACCGTACCCTGCAGAAGCGGGCCGCTCCGAAAAAACAAACAGCCCCTAATTCACACACAGCTCGGGGGATTAAGTCAAGATGAACATCATTTGGGAAGGATTTTGTGAGGAAGTTGAACAGTGCTCCATACAAACCCCCGAGCATCTCTGGAATGTCTCAGTGTACGGAGCCACAGAAAGGAAAATATCAATATTGCTATAAGTGTGCTGGGGCGACATTTCTGGGCGTTTCATCTGGAGGTCATTTTACTAGAGGTAGTATTATAGTTTTACTATAGCACGGTAAAGCCTTCTTAAAGCAGAAGGTATTCACACGTCCCATTGCATCACAAAACCCAATAATGAGAGAATTTTTCCTCATTTCAGGACAGGCCATGCAAATCATTCCTGTACACCCCAGCATCCAGAACCACTGGTGTATATCACAATTGTAGCCAAATATTATACAGCCTTTTATTCTAAACTGCATATCCTTTTTTGTTTGTTTGTTTTCTTTCTTTCTTTTTGAAGCCCGTGATGCGTGCATATAAAACAATACCCCTGTGAACAAAACAATTGAATAGTGAAATCACTACACACAACAAAAAAAGCGCACGAGGGTGCTATTGGTCCTCTCTGATGAGAAGGGCCTCGATTTCCTGATTTCCCCCCCCCCCCCCCCGGGGCGCAAGGCCCCTGACAGGGACAAGAACGACTTAGGTCCACCTACCCGAAGGCGGGCGGACCCCGATCCTCTGGGACCTACCGAAACAGGTCTACCGAAGGGAGACCCCATAGTTGGAGAAGGCAGGGGGCCCTTGTGTAGGTCACAGAACCTCCTCCCCAACTTCAGGAACAGGCCCCCGAAGGTACCTGCACCCTCCGTCATTCTGTGAAGTCAAAAAGGGCAATTGTGCATAAAAATAGCGCTTAAATAAATAAGTGCCGGTGCACAAACCTGGCAGGCTGTCTGGCCAAGGTATAAAAATCGCCCCAAGCTAGCCAGAAGGCCTGCCTAAGAGGCGTGGTGCAAGAAGAATATGAGTGCCGTGACCTTGTGCTGGTGAATCAAGTGGGGTCCCAAACCCAAGTGATTTTCCAGCACACTCTGAGATGCCACTCTCAGGGGGCACAGTACCACAGGCTTTGTGCCTTCCAAGCCCATGGCCAGACAAGGTAGGCCATCCAAATCAGGAGGTACTGGGCCCTGCCAGAACCCAGTGCCGAGGAGTACACCCGACCCCCACTCTGTACGTGAGTGGATGCTAATTCAGTTTTCTCCCCATTGCTGGGCCTTTTAGGAACCCCCGTCACCAGGCAGGGTACTCAGAGACCAACCATACTAGCCAAAAGGCCAGTACAGTGGCTCCTTTCCCCTCCTGCCACTGATAAGAACAGATACTACACTTCATCTTAGCCAAAAGGCCGAGAAGCGATTCTAAACTGCATATGGCTGTTTTGGGCTTTTTGGCCATCCTCAGTGCATTGAAACCATGGCTTTTTTGGTGTAGGACCTGGGACCCAACCAGACTGTGCAACCATACAAGACATGGTGAGAAGGAATCAAAAAGCCCTTCAACCTAATCTGTGGATGTGATTGTTGAGGCATGAAGGGATGATTTGCATGGCCCCGCCCACTGTCCTGAAATGAGGAATAATCCTATAATTTTGGGGATATGTGATGGAATGAGACATGTGAATACCTTCTGTGCTAAGAAGGCTTTACTGTGCTCCTCCCTGATTGGGTTGAAGGCGGTTTTGACTCTTTTAGTCTCTTCTCACCGTACCCTGTATGGTTATTCTGTCTGGACTATAGAAATGATCGGAGTAATCAGTTTAGATTTCGGCTCCTCGCAATGTCTTATAGTTGTCCGCCTCCATTCTAGAAGCTTGACGTTGAATGTTCCTTCTTGCACCTTCCCCAGTCCTCCCCGCTTAGCCGGAGAACCTTCCAATTACATTCCGATGGGTTCTTAGCAACAATGTGCGATTGAAGGGTGCAGCAAACACTTGTTGGAGTGCCGGGCGGCTTTTGTGCTTCATAAATAGTTTTTGGTGATGGGGAGGAAGGCATTCCACGCCCTCTGCTGTGTACCTGGAAATTTCCCGCATGTGTTACGGACCTCACCATTATTTTATGCTTGCTGGAAGCAGAAGAATAGGCCGGCTGATCTGGCAAGGCGACGGCTAGAATTTCGTAGGGAGTGTCCACTGCTGTCCCTCCACCTCCCCAGTGCCAAGAGGACAAGCAGATCTATGTTACTTAAAGTGATAGCAAAGTCAAAAGGTTTTTAAGCTTTTTCAAATGCTTATGAAATCATTTACAATGGATGCTGCTCCTTGATGTATAAAAGTTTTTTAGTTTCCTGCAGAATCAGCTGGTCCCCTGGGCACTGGTCCTGGCTTCCTGTTTTAGGGGTGACTCCTTTCTCAAGCAGAGTGCTATGGGAGTCACCCATGTGTGTGCTAGTAATCTGTGCGTGTCTCCACAAACACAAAGACACAGCAAGGCAAGACGATCTCCTCCTTCCTCCCTTCTCCAAGCTAGTAGATAGACGGCTGCTGGAGACAGTGCTCTCCCTTCTGATCTTATACTGAACAGGAAGATGTGAGAAGCTGAGCCGTGAGAGCTTGAGCCGTTTGGAAACATGCAGACTGAAATTTCATGGGCAAAAAAGTTAAATACTTTGCTGGGCCTTGTACTGCAGTTATTATGTCTTATGAGAGCAGCGCGGTACATTTAATCACATGTAATTGTAGAGAGCGATGGACCACGTCATAGATTTATGTGTGAGCGTCAGTCCAGTGTAAGCTCCGCCCTCTCCAATCATCAATATAGTAGATACATCTCTCATAAAATCAATGTCCCTATGCTTCATCAGGCTGCATCTCCCCGGAATATACTTTGTATTGACAACAGTTATTTGCTATGGGGCCCTGTGATTTCTAGTTACGCCCCTGACAACAGTACAACAGTAAAAGGATACATATTGAAACATTGTAATGATAACAGTTAAAGGATACAGATTGAAACTTTGTAATGAGTTTGCTGGTGACAGATGAGTGTTTGCAGTGAGGAGAAGGGGAGTAAGTATGTAGTTCATCTTGTGTATGTAATGTTTTATCCTGGAGATGATATGACTGCATATGTAGCTCAGCCCGTCCTCTACCTGGGTACGTAACTCTTTATTGTGGCAACACAAGTTGTTCCCTGGAAGTTATGTATGTACAATGCGGACGACCACAAATGTTTCCTGCTGGAACACTTTTCTCATCTCTTTTGGAAGGCGATGAATTGACATTACCAGGTTATTGTTCCCATGGACACATGGCGCCCCCCCTCCTTTGGATTGATGGGGTCTCTGTATTGCACAGGAGAGGGGAGGGCGGATCCATCATTTAGTTTGTCCTTCTCTTATCTTTGTACAGGATGAAAAGTGTTCCGCTTAATCCTCCTGAGTTGATTGCTGACTCCTGAACAATGGCATTTACACTTCAGTTTAACCCTCCCCCGTCTGCGGCACACTCAGCCTGGACTTCCCTATGCAAGGGGGGGGGGGGGGGTTTGGGGGGGGGGTTACGAGGACCACAATGG
>NW_017308276.1:12493-20705 GCF_000935625.1 Nanorana parkeri | reverse complement strand
CACACACAATTATTGTATTATGATTATATTAACAATATAGTAATTTGAACTTTTCCCTGGAATCTTTAACGTGGCTTCTCAAGCAGATGTCAATGCAAATTGAGTGACATTCGTTTTTGCTAAAACAACTGCGTATCACAAACCATTCCCATTTTATTTTTTTACCTTTTCATTGTTCGTTATATCTCAGCGCTGCTGATCTCCTGCAGCCTTTTTTCGCAGCCTCTTCCTGTCTACATGCACTCCGGCGACGGCTGCACGGCATTTCTCCTGGTGGTGGAAAGATTGGACCACACCGGTGTGATGTGCGTTAAAACAGACGCCTGTCAACTGTATCATAGCAGCTGGGTCCAAAGTGCAATTAGGATAAAGAAATAACGTCACCAGCACTCCAAAGGATGATTAAGCAACAGTCCATTTATTGGCACATTGCCATTTGAATGGCAATGTGCCAATAAATGGACTGTTGCTTAATCATCCTTCGGAGTGCTGGTGACGTTATTTCTTTATCTTAGTTGCACACGGTGCCATCCGTGGTCACTACAAGCACCCACCTGTCCCAACGGGACAGGTGGGTGCTTGTAGGGGTTGATATTTCGGTAAGGAGTGCAGCAAGATCTTTGATTCCTCAAAGTGCATTTAGGAGACAGAACGTTGTCACCCCATAACAGGAAGTGACTGAAGAAGGATCTGCGTGGCAGGATCACCAGGGATTAGTTTAAGGAAAGGTGCAGATTTAAAAAGACTGAAAGTGACTTTCGAAATGACATTGAATACAACTTGTATGAGAGTTTAATGATTGGATTTACTTCTACTTTTCCTGCTTCAGTATTTGTAGGTGTTTCCTGTATGAGCCTGTACACAGCTCTGCCATCAGTAAAGCCCGTGCTCCATGGTGATTTGAGAGCGCAGGGATTCAGCGTGTGTTGGATTTCTGCAGAGAGACCGCTGCTTCCACACAAGCAAGGTTCCTTCTCTGCAGCATGCTGGCAGGGGACAGGCTTCTCTACTCAGCTGCGCTTTCAATCCCGGGACTAAGGGGAATTTATCAAAACCGGAGCAGATAGAATCTGGAGCAGTTGCCCATAGCAACCAATCAGCTTCTCTCTAGGTTTGTTCAGTTAAGCTTGACCAGGAAGCAAGGAGCCGGCTTTCTGGCCAATCAGGAAGCCGGGGGGCACGTAATGACTTCCTAATCGGCCAGCTTCCCAATCTGGTGACGAGGAAGCATGGAGCCGGCTTCCCAGCCAATCAGGAAGCCGGGGCAGTGCGTAATGACTCGCTACCCAGCCTCCTGATACCGGAAGTTCCGGGATCGGGGGGTAAGTAGCGGGAGGAATTTGGACGAGTAGGAGGCACTCGCCCAAATACTTGGTATCGGCATCGATACAGATAATAGTATCGCTATCGGTACATCCCTAATAAAAACATTGATGAGATACATTGTATTAAGTTCCATTCACATCCATGTTGTCAAACTAACAAGTCTTTATATCTCTGTAGAAAATAAATCAAGGACTGGACTGGACTGGACTCTCAAGCTTGAGATAGCTGGTCGGATGACCAGCGAAACGTCTTCAAGAAACATACAGGAAGTCCAGTCCTTGATTTATTTTCTACAGATATCCCATGACCCGGAGGAATGAGAACCTTCATAGACAATCCTTTATGTATATGTTATGAATAGCAATTATTGAAAAGACCGATTCCCTTCAAGCAGCAAATTTCTTCCGTATCTAGCGAGCCGCGGGGCGAAGGAGCCACAATTGGTTGTTTAAACTGTGAAAGGCCGCAGCCGAGGTTCGCTCTTGCGCTAAAGTATTCTGCTGGCCGACCGCCAGCCCGAAAAAGTCAAACATTACCTGCCAGAGTGCATTAGCGGGGTGTCATTGATGTCCCGGAGCTCGCTGTCTCATAAACCTCCAGCAAAATTATCTCTTGGCAAGAGGCTGGGCCGCATTGTCACTCAACTTTATGCGTTCGCGTTTTTTTTTCATGGGGCCGAACAAATAACGCCGGCGAATCACGGGGCGCTTTTTTTTTTCTGCGAATGGGACCCGACTCAAAAAGCCAGCAACATATAAAACCGGCTCTTTCTCCCCCCTTTTTATTAATTGCACTTTTTAGGGGATATTTGGAGTTCAGGCTGCAGCATAAATCACAAGTAAAGCGGTGTCGGTTGCTTCCCCGGGATGGCTGCTTTGTAGGGTTCAGATGTAGTCATAAATTATAGTGTCCGCGCTGAATTAATGGCTATAAATTACAGCTGGTCAGCCAATGAACCACCCAAACTAAGAGGATTTAAAATGCGTCTTCTGGCCTCTCCGCAGAACTTGCATTTCTGCTAAATGGTGCAACGAGCACTTAGTCTTATGTCTGGAAGGGTGACCATTTGCTCAGAGACGAGGCATACAGAGCATTATGTCATCCTAAATCTGGAGCTTCTCACAATGTGCATTAGAAGCTGCAGCAAGTCTGATAGAGCCCGCCTCATTTCCTGGCTGGAGAATGTCCAGCATCAACTTTCCTCCCCAACCTGACTGTCCCCAGCCCACCCTTTTCATTCATTGGATTTCAGTGGCTTCAGTCATGGAGGCTCAGCATCACATGTGGGTGGTCTGCATGAAAATCCAGCCTGCCTAGAAACGCCCACTCCTCCAGACTGACACCCACCCATCAAGGCAATTTTAATATTTGCATTAGCTGCTCCCAAGAGCCAACCCATTTGGCTTATATAAGAGCTGAAGGGTCTTGAGAGGAGTCCTGAGGCTTGAGTACTTAGAGATTAAACATGTCATTAGCATGTTGATAAGAAGGGAAGGGGAACCAAGGAAGGCAAAAATATGCAGATAAAACTTCAGCTTCACAGCTGTACATTATGAGGAACGGTGCCCATTATGAGGGACTCCCCCCATCCCTGTGCTGAGTTCCTGGGTCTGTACACCTGCTGTGCCCTTTACGAGGGACTCCCACCATCCCTGTGCTGAGTTCCCGGGTCTGTACACCCGCTGTGCCCATTATGAGGAGCTCCCACCATCCCTGTGCTGAGTTCCCGGGTCTGTACACCTGCTGTGCCCATTATGAGGAGCTCCCACCATCCCTGTGCTGAGTTCCCGGGTCTGTACACCCGCTGTGCCCATTATGAGGGGCTCCCACCATCCCTGTGCTGAGTTCCCGGGTCTGTACACCCGATGTGCCCATTATGAGGGGCTCCCACCATCCCTGTGCTGAGTTCCCGGGTCTGTACACCTGCTGTGGACTACTATTATAAAAAGAATTGATATAGAGCCAGAAACTATTTTGGGGAATCTAACTGCTTGAGTTCCCACCAGATTCCAGTAGTATATGAAAGAGTTTGTGTGCTCCTTGTGTTTTGGGGATCTACTCCGGATACTCCATTTGCCATCCCTCATCCAAATCTATATAAGTACATTAACTGGAATCTGCTAAAAAAACATTGTCCCTGCTGGTGTGTGTGACTCCGGTGGGGAGGTCGGCATGTCGGCTGGACTGGTGTTATTGGGGTGACCGTTGTAAAGTCTGATTGCTGAGGAAAGGCAAATAAAATATAAAATATACCTCAGTTTCGGGTGGACGGACCCTTTAAGACGTACAGGCCGCCCTCTTATTGTCTAACATATGTTGTAGATTAGCACCTCTGTGTCAGGCCGCCAAACAGGTCTGTTTTGTAACGCGTTCCCAAGTCATTAAGTGCAATTACCGATCTGACATTCTCTGTGATTTGAGGCACTTTCATTAGCGCAGGTAAAACCGCAGGTAGGAGTTTCCAGCACAGAAAGGCCTTGATTGTCTACTAATCCGTCTCTAACCCTTGGATGACATCTCCAGCAGATAAAGCCGCAGAATAGCAGTCTGATTTCATAAATACACATAATTAATGCCTCCTTCATCCCCCGTGGCAGTGTCATTATTTGCTCTGGGGCCCGGCAGGTAGTTGGCAGCAGAAGAGAAAAATGGGGGCCGGCGCTCTGGAAATAGTCACATGAAGGCTTATCGCTCATTGTGGCGGCCGTGTGAATGTCAGGGTGATTGGAGGCCGAGTAAACAGGAAAGGGGGGGGACAGGTATGGGGGTTCATCTCCGCACTTGGCGTGTCTGAACACCGGGCGGGAGACGAGACTTGTACACAAAAATATCTCAAGGTGAGCAGAGTGCCATCGTCTTCTCTGTGGATGTTCTTCCACCTGTAGAGGTACAGAACGTTCTCTACATTGTCCGTATTGCCTGTAATGATGTACGTCTCTGATTACTGTGAAGGACTTTCAGTGTAAAAACATCACATTTTGAAGCATTCTCCTCAATATCACATAAACTAAAACTTCCATCCTCCAAATGATACAGTGACACGACGTCTGAAAAGATTAGAGCTGTCCACGCACCTTCACTGTGAGGGCCTATCTAGACAATGAGTTTTCTTCCACTCTTCTTTCATTGTTGGTCTATAAAGATATTGCAAATGAAATGGTCCAATCAGACTGCAGTATGTGCAGCCAAAATAACAAAAACCCATCGACAAGTAGACCCTGAAGATGTCCTCCATCTGTGCTGATGTTATCCCTCAGAGCTGGGGCTGTTCTCTCTGTAGCATGATTTGATGACCCCTCTAGTTCTGTACGATGACTGGCCATGATTCTATCACCTCTGATCTGATCCCGGTTCTTCTCTCTCCAGGACACGACCACAGCGGTACGGATCGGTCTTATGATGGAGGAAATGATCTTCAACCTCGCTGACACTCACCTCTTCTTCAATGACCTGGAGGTAAGTGTCCATCCACAGAGTTACTTATCTAACCAGTTACGGGGGTTAACCGTAGGTGTAAGATGGAAGTTAGAGGTTCAAGCAGATTGATTTCAAATGATGATTCTTTGAACTAGTGTTGTCTCTCTCTACATGAACTATATGAGTAAATGTTTGTGGACACCTGACCATGATACCTACACCATATGGCCACAATTAGGGAGTTCAGGTGTCTCCATTGAAGGTTCTGTTAATACTACATTAGATAAAGACATTGTAGACAATTGTGCTCTTCCAGCCTTGTGGTCTTAGTTTGGTGAAGACCCTTTTCTGTTCCCACCATGACTTTCCCTTGTGTACAAAGCCAGCTCCATAAAGACATGGTGTGACCAGTTTGGGGAAGACCCTTTTCTGTTCCACCATGACTGTCCCCTGTGTACACCCTAGCTCCATAAAGACATGGTGTGACCAGTTTGGGGAAGACCCTTTTCTGTTCCACCATGACTGTCCCCTGTGTACACCCTAGCTCCATAAAGACATGGTGTGGCCAGTTTGGGGAAGCCCCTTTTCTGTTCCCACCATGACTTTCCCTTGTGTACAAAGCCAGCTCCATAAGGACATGGTGTGACCAGTCTGGTGAAGACCCTTTTCTATTCCACCATGACTGTCCCCTGTGTACACCCTAGCTCCATAAAGACATGGTGTGACCAGTTTTGGGAAGACCCTTTTCTGCTCCACCATAACTGTCCTCTGTGTGCCAAGCCAGCTCTATAAAGACATGATGTGACCAGTCTGGTGAAGACACTTTTCTGTCCCACCATGACTGTCCCCTGTGTACAAAGCCAGCTCCATAAAGACATGGGGTGACCAGTTTGGTGGAGGAACTTGAGTGTCCCTCACAGAGCCCTGACCCCAACCCTACTGAACACTTTGACAAGCCAGGTCTTCTCATCCAACATCAGTACCTGACCTCACAAATGCTCTTTTGGACGAACAGTTGAGGCGTCCTCTGTATTTGTGGCACAATCTGGGTCTGCTCTGCGGTTATTAGTCATCGTCGTTCTCATCCTTCGATGGTGGTTGCTGCGCCGGGGAGCGCTCACAGACACAGGAAAAGCCACAGCCGCTTGGAAATCCACATCCACGTCTTATGCGGCGTCGACTTTTCCCCAAAAAAACACATGAAAACAGCCACAAGAATGGTCGAAGCTCACAATGCAATCAAGACGTATTGTTCCACAAAAGCCTTTTATTTTCCAAGCAACAACCACCCAACACTTCCAACACTGATTTACTGTTTCTCTCTTCCACGAGTCCCCTGTAATTAATTCCAGATAAGAAGGCAGCCTGTGGAAATCTCTCCCGCGATTCGCCGGACATCTGACCACACGAGTGCCAAATTACAAGCCAGCTCCTGGCACGGCGCGGCGCCCCAATCACATTGTTTTCTTTCCGCGCGGTCATCTGTTTATTCCTTCTCACCACACGCCGGATCCTAATATCCGTCTTCCACTTGGGAAAGTTTTCATCTTTCGGCCCTAGAATTTATTTATTTTATTTTTAATTTTTTGTGGCATTTTTCAGAAACTTTTATTTTGAATTCCTCGACGTCTTGTGCCGCCTTATTCTTACATAACGATGAAATTGTTTAATGGCAGGGCGTGTACGGCCCGGAGATGCTTGGGCCGTGACCTTCTGGTCCTGCAGAGTACATTTGACATCATTAGAAAATGTTTTCCTCTGATTCCAATCTTGGAGCCCTTTCTTGCCGTGCCAACATCTCATTCCGCGTTTTACCAGCTAGACCTGTGAACTTTCAAGAATGCCCGGGGTTTCGGCTGTAGTCATTGGCTCCATCTGCCAGAGGAATGAAAAGTCAAGTTGGATGCGGCCCCCTCGTCGGTGAGACTGACGAAGAGCGCCATCATGTGGTTTAATGCCGCCACTGAGCCCTGTCTTTTTATTTGTATGTGATGCTGGCAGCTGTGTGAGTGCGAGGTGCCCTCAAGCACACAACAGGGAGAGTGCGCAGGCACACGTATGGGCCAAGGTTGTAAAAAAAACAAAACCCGGTGTGCGGAAATTGGATTTCCAGCTGATTTAGGGATCCGGCCAGTTAACAACAAACGTGATTTCAATTAATAGCGGATGCAAACGGCTGTGGAAAGAGGAGAGGTCACTGCGTACACATCGTTTAATGCTAGAGCAACCAATCGGATGTGTGCCTAGAGGCCCACACGTCGCATTTATTCCTGGCTCCTTGGGGGGTAAATGCCGGTGCGGTGTACAAGGACCTATTAATGGAGAAGTACGCCATGGCTGACCTCGCTTACGGAAATGTTAGCTGCCTATACTAATCAGAATGGTTTAAATGCTTTGAGTGGACCTGATAGGAGAGCTCTGGGTCAGCCGTGTGTTTAGTGTCCGAGGATGCAGATTTTGTATGTACAGTGGCACCTCGGTTAACGAACGCTTCTGTTCGCGAACAGGAAGTTTGGCAAAATGTTGCTTCCGTTCGCGAACTCCGCATCGGGTGACAAGCACAACCGCAGCCATCTTCCCCGCTCTGGAGAACATAGACACCGGCACTCCAAGTAATGAATCAATGGCGTCTGTTTATCGACGCATGAAACACAGCACGACGCATCAAAAAGCAAAATTTCGGGGTCTGACAGGATCCCCTTCATCAGGCAACAATTAATGCCTGATGAAGGGGATCCTGTGAGACCCCAAAACGTTGCTTTTTGATGCATCGTGCTGTGTTTCATGCGTCAATAAACAGACGCCATTGATTCATCACTTGGAGTGCCGGTGTCTATGTTATCCGGTGATTATAGACGGCTGCCATCCGTCGACTGCCGCAGCGCCCGTCTTTTATAAGGAACAGCGGTTTTGAGTGCGATGGATTCGTGGACTGTATCTTCCCCGCTCTGACACACGGTCGTGGCTTCCTCTAGTTGAGATCGCGGTCTGATCACAGTTTGATTCGGTTCGCAACCAATTCAATTCGTGACCAGAGCGAGTTAAGTTCGTGAACGGAGGTACCACTGTATTTGTCTTTTGGTTGAACTCGATGGACATTTTTTTTTAACCAGTCTATAGAACTATGTCTTGGGATAAATTCCCCATAATTGTCAGTATTCATGCTGTGATCCAGCGCCATCGTATTCTGTTCTATCACTTGTCACAAAGGATTGGTCCCGAGCTCAAACTCAAGGCCCAGAGGCTGAATCCGGCCCACCGGGCCATTTCCTAGACTTCTACTTTCAGATCCTAGGTATTACTGTGTTTCCCCCGAAAATAAGACAGTGTCTTATTTTTTTTTTGCACGAAAAAAGACACTAGGTCTTATTTTCGGGGGATGTCTTACCTGGCTGGGGGAGGACTGGACGAGGTCCCGGAAGGCGGCGTGCTGTTGCCGGTCCCAGCGGATGATATTCCGCTTTCATCG
>NW_017308276.1:6575-11027 GCF_000935625.1 Nanorana parkeri | reverse complement strand
GGGCGGGAGCTGCGGCCGGCTGGCGTGTGGGCGGGCATGTGGGCGGGAGCTGCGGCCGGCTGGCGTGTGGGCGGGAGCTGCGGCCGGCTGGCGTGTGGGCGGGAGCTGCGGCCGGTCTTTACATTTAAAAATCAGTTTATGTGCAGCTACCCCGAAAGTACGACCTAGCGGATCTCTGTAATATAAGACCTACCACCGAACTAGGTCTTATTTTCGGGGTAGGTCTTATATTACAGAAATCCCTGAAGATAGCGCTAGGTCTTACTTTC
Organism: Nanorana parkeri; assembly: GCF_000935625.1. Classification (NCBI taxonomy): domain Eukaryota; kingdom Metazoa; phylum Chordata; class Amphibia; order Anura; family Dicroglossidae; genus Nanorana; species Nanorana parkeri. The sequence continues at coordinate 10,758 of NW_017308276.1, read as the reverse complement.
GGGGTAGGTCTTACTTTCGGGGAAACACGGTAAGTTATTACTAAAACCAGTGATAATGGAATGCAGAGGCAATTATAATAAAGATTAGATACATTTATATAGTCTAAGGCCTTGTTCACACCAGGCGCGGAGCAGATCCAGAGCAGAGCAGGTGCAGACCGGATCAAAACTGCGTCCAATGTATTCCAATGGTATTTTTTGCTCCAGGTCACATCGCAGCGTTCAGTTGCAGAGCAGATCCAGAGCAGGTGAAAAAACTGCAGCAGGCCCTATTTTACCTGCTCTGGATCTGCTCTGGAACGCATCAAAAAACGCATGCTAATGCCTGAAACACACTGAAAGCCCATTTTAAACTTAAAAAAAGTTTTTTACCAAAAAGAGCCCGGAACGCATCAAAAACACGTCAAAAAACGCATCAAAAACGCGTCTAAAAGACTAGTGTGTGTGTGCAGAAAGCTGACTTTACTTTCGGGGTAGGTCTTACTTTCGGGGAAACACGGTAAGTTATTACTAAAACCAGTGATAATGGAATGCAGAGGCAATTATAATAAAGATTAGATACATTTATATAGTCTAAGGCCTTGTTCACACCAGGCGCGGAGCAGATCCAGAGCAGAGCAGGTGCAGACCGGATCAAAACTGCGTCCAATGTATTCCAATGGTATTTTTTGCTCCAGGTCACATCGCAGCGTTCAGTTGCAGAGCAGATCCAGAGCAGGTGAAAAAACTGCAGCAGGCCCTATTTTACCTGCTCTGGATCTGCTCTGGAACGCATCAAAAAACGCATGCTAATGCCTGAAACACACTGAAAGCCCATTTTAAACTTAAAAAAAGTTTTTTACCAAAAAGAGCCCGGAACGCATCAAAAACACGTCAAAAAACGCATCAAAAACGCGTCTAAAAGACTAGTGTGTGTGTGCAGAAAGCTGACCGGATCTGCTCTGCATTTGGTGTGAACAAGGCCTTACAGATACAACCGGCCCTTTGAGGGCAACCATAATGTTGATGCGGCCCACCATTACATTGAGTTTGACACCCCTGATCTAAAGGAAGTCTGTGCTGAGGAAAATATACAAGCCGCCACTGCGGAGTTCCTTCTGAAAAGGCCAATTCCCCGGCTTCAGTATTTCCCAAGTGACTCTGTTGCTCTGAGATGTCACTTCATTTTCAGTAAGGCCGGTCAGACTCCATACTTCCTCAGATATCACAAGACACGGCCCCGTGTTCCCCATCCACACCAACATATCTTGCAAGCAGGTCGGTGTTGACGCTGCTCTCTGTTTACCTTGGAAAGGTGACGGTGCCAGTCGGTGGGCGATGAGGTAGTGTCTGTGCGCCAGTGGCAGCGCTTCGTGAGGACGGATATGTGATAGCCACGGATGTCACACGATACCGCGTTCTGTTCCAGTGTAAATGAGAAAAGCAGATCCGAGTCCATACAAATACCTTCCACCTTACATAATACAGCCGGAGATACGGGGAGCGCAGCTCAGCCACTGCACCTCCTGGTTCTCTACCAACCCCAACCAATCAGAATTCAGCAGCTTCAGCGTCATCAATATTACCTCTGTACAGAGGAGCTTACGCTCTAATGTCCCCCCCACAGTCACATCAGTCTCTGTACAGAGGAGCTTACACTCTAATGTCCCCCCACAGTCACATCAGTCTTTGTATAGAGGAGCTTACACTCTAATGTCCCCCCCACAGTCACATCAGTCTCTGTACAGAGGAGCTTACACTCTAATGTCCCCCCCCCCACAGTCACACATTATTATACATGTATATAGCTCTGACATATACCACAGTGCTGTACAGAGAACACTGAGCCAGTCACATCAGTCTCTGCAATGGAAGATTTATAGACACAAATAACATAATGATCTTTTTGTTGTTTATTTTAAGGAGTGTGACCAGATCCACATAGATGACGTCTCCTCTGATGACAATGGACAAGACTTGAGGTGAGACCCATGTGCACAATTTAGGGATCCCCAACATGCCCAGCGCAGAGATAGACGGCATTGATTGACTCGATTCATGGCCATGGGCGGTTCTTCCAAACTCTTTGTAAATGTATCTTTCCTGAAACATGAGTGATGAATTGTTGACTTATCTTCCTGACGTCTTCCCTCTCCCGACATCTTCCATCCCTTGATGTCTTCCCTCTCCCGACATCTTCCCTCTCCCGACATCTTCCCTCTCCCGACATCTTCCCTCTCCCGACATCTTCCCTCTCCCGACATCTTCCCTCTCCCGACATCTTCCCTCTCCCGACATCTTCCCTCTCCCGACATCTTCCCTCTCCCGACATCTTCCCTCTCCCGACATCTTCCCTCTCCCGACATCTTCCCTCTCCCGACATCTTCCCTCTCCCGACATCTTCCCTCTCCCGACATCTTCCCTCTCCCGACATCTTCCCTCTCCCGACATCTTCCCTCTCCCGACATCTTCCCTCTCCCGACATCTTCCCTCTCCCGACATCTTCCCTCTCCCGACATCTTCCCTCTCCCGACATCTTCCCTCTCCCGACATCTTCCCTCTCCCGACATCTTCCCTCTCCCGACATCTTCCCTCTCCCGACATCTTCCCTCTCCCGACATCTTCCCTCTCCTGACATCTTCCCTCTCCCGACATCTTCCCTCTCCCGACATCTTCCCTCTCCCGACATCTTCCCTCTCCCGACATCTTCCCTCTCCCGACATCTTCCCTCTCCCGACATCTTCCCTCTCCCGACATCTTCCCTCTCCCGACATCTTCCCTCTCCCGACATCTTCCCTCTCCCGACATCTTCCCTCTCCCGACATCTTCCCTCTCCCGACATCTTCCCTCTCCCGGCATCTTCCCTCTCCTGACATCTTCCCTGTCTTGACATCATCCCTCTCCCGACATCTTCCCTCTCCCGCCATCTTCCCTCTCCCGACATCTTCCCTCTCCCGACATCTTCCCTCTCCCGACATCTTCCCTCTCCCGACATCTTCCCTCTCCCGACATCTTCCCTTTCCCGACATCTTCCCTCTCCCGACATCTTCCCTCTCCTGACATCTTCCCTCTCCTGACATCTTCCCTCTCCTGACATCTTCCCTCTCCTGACATCTTCCCTCTCCCGACATCTTCCCTCTCCCGCCATCTTCCCTCTCCCGACATCTTCCCTCTCCCGACATCTTCCCTCTCCCGACATCTTCCCTCTCCCGACATCTTCCCTCTCCCGACATCTTCCCTTTCCCGACATCTTCCCTCTCCCGACATCTTCCCTCTCCTGACATCTTCCCTCTCCTGACATCTTCCCTCTCCTGACATCTTCCCTCTCCTGACATCTTCCCTCTCCCGACATCTTCCCTCTCCTGACATCTTCCATCCCTTGATGTCTTCCCTCTCCCGACATCTTCCCTCTCTCCACATCTTCCCTCTCCCGACATCTTCCCTCTCCCGACATCTTCCATACCTTGATGTCTTCCCTCTTCCGACATCTTCCCTCTTCCGACATCTTCCCTCTTCCGACATCTTCCCTCTCCCAACATCTTCCCTCTCCCGCCATCTTCCCTCTCCCGCCATCTTCCCTCTCCTGACCAGATTCTCATTGTAACACTTTTCCAGGCAGAATCTGTACTTGGAACCTTGTTTGTGGCGGTGGGCAGGGAAATGCCGCGTAATGCCCCATGCACCGAGCCTCACGACGCCACAGTCCTGCGCCACTTTCTTGGCGTTCCTTGCTGTTATAATGTCATAGATCCTTCCCCAACGCCAAATGACCTGACGCAGTGACATCACAGTTGGCTCCTCGCTGATCTGTATATTTACTCCAAACCGCAGATAATGACTTTCTCACATGCTGCAAATCCTACGGGGTATAATGAGCCGCCTCTGCTGGAAATTAGACTTACAGCGTTCACACAAGAGACACGTTTTATTGTAATGATAAAGCGCAGAGCGTCTTCCGCTATGGTTGTACCCCCCCAAAGAAAACAGTAAGCCCTTCCTAATGGTTGTTATAATGTCTCTGTGCACTTTGGGTTTTTTTCATTGTACGTTTAGAGAACTTGCATGTTGATCCTGCCAGTCACTCGGACTTCCTTCTTCTCAGTGGCACCGATCTGCGGGCTCGTAGGGTCTATGGAGCATTGCCACCACACTGCAATGCTCCCCTTCATGTAGCAGGCATGGCTATGAAATTTGGTGTACCATC
>NW_017308276.1:4520-6548 GCF_000935625.1 Nanorana parkeri | reverse complement strand
GTGTCCCTCTCTTTGACCTCCCCCCCCCCCCCCATTCCTGTCTCTCCCGCAGCACGTACAACTTTTCAGGGGACGGATTCCACAGCTCGGCGGCCGGGGCCAATCTCTGCCTGGGGTCCGGCGTCCACGGGGGAGTGGACTGGATGAGGAAGTTAGCGTTTCGCTACAGAAGAGTGAAAGAGCTTTACGGCACCTACAAAAACAACGTAGGCGGTAAGTGTCGTGTGATGTTCCCCCGGAACTAATACTACCTGAACCATCGCAACTTTGTATCAAAGAGGAAATTAATGATTCCACACAAGGAGTAACAGGCAGGGTGTGTGTGTGATGACAAAGGGAATGCTCCCTGTGACAGAGCAGCAGATTTAGGCCTCATTCACACAAGAAAAGGCCGGCATGTACAGTTCTGTGCGGCGTGCACGGCTTTATTGATCAGCTCCCGGGAAGGGCAGGTGCTGCGTGTGATTAGTATTCAGCCCCTGTACTTCTCTATGGGAGTACGTGGCTGTACGCCGCCCTACGCTCACCCACCCTGCACGTCCGTATGGGCGTCCGTACTCGTACGCTGACCCGGGACACCCGTGCAGACCTGCACTCGGGGTGAGCGTACGTCGGCGTAGTCCCATAGAGAAGGACAGGGGCTGCGTACTAATCACACGCAGCACCTGCCCTTCCCGGGAGCTGATCAATACGGCCGTGCACGCAGCACAGAACTGTACGTGCCGGCCTTGTCTTGTGTGAATGAGGTGTATCTACATCCAAGGACAAGGATGTAATACAGAGGCGGGCAACCTCGGCCATCCAGATGTTGTGCAACCATAAGACTCTGACAGCCTTTCCTGCTATCTTCTGTGAATTACAGTACACCCCCTTCTGTATGTCATGAAGACAAGGAGGGAGGGAGGTATTCGTAGTACCAATCATGGTGAGGGTGGCGGCATAGATACAGTACAGGTTGTCTTTTCTGCACAGTGGTTTCTGTCAATTGGAGGAACTACATGTCCCAGGCGAGCCCTCAATGTGTCGGAGATCTGAAATTGCATTTTATTGATGCGGCCCAGCGGCCAACAATCAGCATATCTATCGGTGTTTCATTCCCCATGACTGGCCTCGTAGGAGGACTTTGTATTTCGTTATCTGGTTATTGGTCATCATCGGCTGACGCATCATTCTGCTGCACTTATATAAGACGGTTCCATCGCACTAATTGGCGGTTCTCTTTCTGTAGGCCTATTAGGTGCCCCCAAGAGGGAGACATGGCTCCAGCTGCGGGCGGAGATGGAGGCCCTGACAGACTTATGGATGACTCATGCGTTGAAAGCCTTGAACCTCATCCATTCCAGGTGAGTGCGGGCGAATTGTCACATGCGGCCATGTGTCGCTCAGACCTGATAAGGGTTTCACTGCCGAGTGTATAAGGAAATGGATTCCTCCATCCACATTGGGCAGCTTGGATGGAGGAACGTCCCGCTCTAGTCTCCAAATGGTCTATAAAGCCAGTTCATTATGGCAGCTGCCATGTCAGGTGACTGAAGGCTGAAAACTTGATAATGTTCTCCTGTAAGATTACTGGACAGGAAGTCATCTGCGCGACACTGAAAGTTTCCCCCAACCAAGCAGCCTTCGTTTTATATAATGTAACCTAGTTAAGGGTTGTGGACATGGGGGTGTTGCCTGTTGCACAGTGAAAGGCTTGCTTGCTTTCAGTGTCATCACATTTCAACAGAACCGGCTGTGTCCAAAGTATCAAGCACCCAAGGTATAAAGGCCAAACTGCACCCCCCCCCATCTGATGAACTACTTCTGCAGCACAGGTGTTGTAGGTCCTGCCCTTGTTATGCCCTACTGAAGCGTCCAAGGTGCCGCCTCTCCTTCCTTCCCCTTGGCCCGGGTCAAATGCATCCAGAGGGTACTATTGGAGTAAATGGGAATTGGTGACCTGTGTGTGTGATGCACACTTGGCCCATCTACACACGTCCTTAGGATTCTACCTGACTAGACCCATCAATGTGTACAGTGCGGCCTTCT
>NW_017308276.1:2332-4238 GCF_000935625.1 Nanorana parkeri | reverse complement strand
GGGGGGTGGTCTTGGGGCCTTGTGCATCCCAGAGGTCCAAAATGACCTGTTTGGCTCTTGCTAAAATATTGCTGCCGATTATAGTACTCTGAGCTTTCTGAAACCAACATGGCTGCTCCGGAGTGTTCTTTACCAGAAGACATGAGGGAGACCCGGAGGATTTCACCACCAGGCGGCCACACATGTCATTTGGCAATGGTGGAATTTCATTGATCAGATCAATATTTGGATTTCAGACAACCGATCATAATAAACTTCAACTAAATGATTTTTTGTAATTGATCGTTGCTGATAGATAATGTTTTCAGTCATTACCGATGTGTCGCATTGTTCAATCATTTAATCAATGATCAATCGCTCGTCTAAGATCTCTCCTAGAAAATGTATATACGTATGGTCACCTTTAGAGTGCATGCTTCTCCCCTGTGCTCCATGCTCCTCCCTTGTCATGTTCTAGCTCCTCCACATGTTCCTCCCTTGTCATGTTCTAGCTCCTCCACATGCTCCTCCCTTGTCATGTTCTAGCTCCTCCACAACTTCCTCCCTTGTCATGTTCTAGCTCCTCCACAACTTCCTCCCTTGTCATGTTCTAGCTCCTCCACAACTTCCTCCCTTGTCATGTTCTAGCTCCTCCACAACTTCCTCCCTTGTCATGTTCTAGCTCCTCCACATGCTCCTCCCTTGTCATGTTCTAGCTCCTCCACAACTTCCTCCCTTGTCATGTTCTAGCTCCTCCACAACTTCCTCCCTTGTCATGTTCTAGCTCCTCCACAACTTCCTCCCTTGTCATGTTCTAGCTCCTCCACAACTTCCTCCCTTGTCATGTTCTAGCTCCTCCCCTGTGCTCCATGCTCCTCCCTTGTCATGTTCTAGCTCCTCCACATGTTCCTCCCTTGTCATGTTCTAGCTCCTCCACATGCTCCTCCCTTGTCATGTTCTAGCTCCTCCACAACTTCCTCCCTTGTCATGTTCTAGCTCCTCCCCTGTGCTCCATGCTCCTCCCTTGTCATGTTCTAGCTCCTCCACAACTTCCTCCCTTGTCATGTTCTAGCTCCTCCCCTGTGCTCCATGCTCCTCCCTTGTCATGTTCTAGCTCCTCCACAACTTCCTCCCTTGTCATGTTCTAGCTCCTCCCCTGTGCTCCATGCTCCTCCCTTGTCATGTTCTAGCTCCTCCACAACTTCCTCCCTTGTCATGTTCTAGCTCCTCCCCTGTGCTCCATGCTCCTCCCTTGTCATGTTCTAGCTCCTCCACATGTTCCTCCCTAGTCATGTTCTAGCTCCTCCACAACTTCTTCCCTTGTGATGTCTAGCTTCTCCACTGTGACCCATGCTTCTCCTCTAAGGTGTTCTAGCTCCTCCCCTGTGATCCATGCTCCTCCCTTGTGATGTTCTAGCTCCTCCCCTGTGATCTATTTTTTTCCTGTGTTCCATGCTCCTCCCTTGTGATGTTCTAGCTCCTCCCTTGTGATGTTCTAGCTCATTCCCTTTGCTCCATGCTCCTCCTTTGTGATGCTATAGCTCCTCCCCTGTAATCCATGTTCCTCCCCTGTGGTCTATTTTTTTACCTGTGCCCCATGCTCCTCCCCTGTGATGTTTTAGCTTTTCCCCTTCCTTGTGATGTTCCAGCTTCTCCTCTGTGCTCCATGTTCCTCCCTTTTGATGTCATAGCTCCTCCCCTGTGATGCATGATCCTCCCCAATCATTTTCTAGCTCCTCCCACTGCCCCAAACCTCAGGTTGTCACATTTTCTAAGCCACCTCTCTGTTTGCAGGGAAGGAGTGCTGCTTCGAGAGAATAATGCAAAGGTTTGGGAGAAAAGCAGTTTACGTTGTAATTGGAGACGGCGTAGAAGAGGAACAGGCAGCAAAGAAGGTAAATACACCGCCCCTACACCCCTCTCTCCC
>NW_017308276.1:0-2284 GCF_000935625.1 Nanorana parkeri | reverse complement strand
GACCCCTGATGAAAAAACCCGATTTGATTGTAAAAAAAAAAAGCAGCACCAGCATCCCGAGCAATTTCCTCCCGAAAATCCCTTCCATTACTCGGGGTGTCCCCTGACAGCGTCTGCTTCCTACCAGCAACTTTCCTCTGCTCTCCCCGACACGAGCCGTTATTAAACATGCCGAATGCTGCGCAGACATCCCCGCCGCTTCCTGCAGCCGATGAAAACCGAGTGTCTGCTGCCTTTTTTTTTATTGCTCCCCGCGTGCAGAAACGCTGCACTGTCAAAGAGAACCTGTCTTTTCTAGTCCGGGGCTCCCTTCCAGCTCTTGCTGTCTGACCTCCTGGAAGTGGTGATGGTTCCTGGGCAGGGTGATGTAGCTGCCCTGAACCCGCCACACACCGTCCAGGAGATGGGCTGTGACTGCCTCTGCTCTGCTAGGTTACTGCCATCATGACAGGTTCCCTTTGATTTGGCATGGCTGAACAAGCAGCAGTCACAAATCTTACATGGCCGGGGTAACAGGACTATAAAGGGGTGACGAGGTGGGAAACTTTGGGCTGGGTCCCCATGCCTGTTTAAGGTCAGAGACTCATAAAGAAACTTCCTGTGTCTGGTTGTAATTGTGTAGAGGAGATAAGTCACCCGCACACCCAGGTCCAGCCGCACGTCACTCCAGCACCCTTCTACATACCACAGTGGGATTCGGGTCTGGGGTGCAATGGGGGGATTCCGGTCTGGGGTGCAATGGGGTGGCTGTCATTGTGTGTCACAGCCCGGTGTGGAGGCCGGAGGGGTTTCCAGGGGGCGTATCCCTTCACTCTGGAGAGATGTCTTTGTACTTCCTGCTTTGTCTCCGGGACAGGAAGTGCAGAGGAGCTCAACATCTGGGAGTTGTCACAGGAGATTGGGTGGTCCCATCTGTCCATGGGTCCATCATGACAGGTTCCCTTTGATTTGGCATGGCTGAACAAGCAGCAGTCACAAATCTTACATGGCCGGGGTAACAGGACTATAAAGGGGTGACGAGGTGGGAAACTTTGGGCTGGGTCCCCATGCCTGTTTAAGGTCAGAGACTCATAAAGAAACTTCCTGTGTCTGGTTGTAATTGTGTAGAGGAGATAAGTCACCCGCACACCCAGGTCCAGCCGCACGTCACTCCAGCACCCTTCTACATACCACAGTGGGATTCGGGTCTGGGGTGCAATGGGGGGATTCCGGTCTGGGGTGCAATGGGGTGGCTGTCATTGTGTGTCACAGCCCGGTGTGGAGGCCGGAGGGGTTTCCAGGGGGCGTATCCCTTCACTTGGGAGAGATGTCTTTGTACTTCCTGCTTTGTCTCTGGGACAGGAAGTGCAGGGGAAGCTCCCAGATGTGACAAGGTCTATTCTATACTGTATCCATAAACCTTTTAAATAGAGCAAATTGTCTTCTCATTAGTCCCTGAGGTCCCTGACCTGCCATTCTCATTTCCGCCGCAGCACAACATGCCGTTCTGGCGAATCTCTTGCCACGCCGACTTGGAGGCCTTAAGGCACGCCCTCGAACTGGAGTACTTGTAGCGCCGGGTGCTTCGTCACGCCAGCCGCCCCATGGGCATCCAGGAAAAACGCGGGCTCGGGACGAGAAGCCGTACAACGCATCAGCAGCAGCCAATGGACTGACAGGCCCACCCCGGCGGAGCCCTCTTCCTGGATCCCGCTGTCTGTTATAAGATGTTTATAGTGAAGCTTTGTATCCAATGTGCAGCCTGTGCACCGCGGGGACTGTGTAGAAGCTCAGAGACTGAATATGATTGGTCAGACGTACTCCAGGCCTCTCCACCACTCCAATCGCCTTCCGCTGGACTGACCTGAATGAGTCCGACTCAGAAATATTTTTTTTTTTTTGTATTTTTGTCTAATTTATGGACTTGTCTGATTTTTTGTTGTTGTCACTTCGCTCCTTTCACTTGTCTGAGGGGGCGGGGGAGGGTGTACATGGATCTTATTTAAGAAATCTTTTTCTTCGCGGCGATTGGCCGCGTTGTGTACATTAGTTAATTGGATTGTATAGATGGGATGTGGACTACGCATGTGTCTGCCCTGTGCCTTACGCCACCATCTCTGATTTTTATATATAAAAGCTGTTATGTGGTCCGGCATTAAATAAAACTACGTTTACATTTTGGGGAACATAAAATACTTTGTTTTCATGCTGTTCTGGGCACAAAGGACTGTGATGGAGGGGGAGGGCAGAGGACTGGGTATATTGTGGTGCAGGGGGCTGGGTATATATGCTGGCGCAGGGGGCT